>NC_143037.1:52170000-52180000 GCF_057628025.1 Oncorhynchus mykiss | reverse complement strand
TTAGGTTCTCTATGTGTATATTTACCAAAAACTGTTACCTGAGCAACGAGTGCATCGTTGGAGGCTGGGCTTCGATCAAAGTAGCATTAGCTTTGTTTATATCGTGTTGGTATGACAACAAGCTGTTCCACTGAAATATCTCCCTAGAGTTGATTGACACACAGGTGCTAAGTAACATAATAATAAAATCCATTAGTTTTGCATTGGATGCCTCTCAATTCGGTTGCTTATTTTGGGGAATATTTAGAGGTGGAAACTTTCCGTGGGAATTAACGTGAATATACGGGAATTAATGGAAATATATGCACATTAATATTAATACCATTTAAATGTAGATGTTTTTTTGTATCGGATATATTTACCATCTCCTATGGTGACAGAAACACAAACCTTTAACCTTATCATAAGTAGACATAATTGCTAATGATTAAATCCTTCAAATTGAAATTAAAAAAATAACTATTTAGTTACGAATTGAACTTTAATTAAATGAGTTGACTCTTCACATGGGATGATTTCACTGAACAACAAAAGAAAGGGAATATTGAATGATCCCCAATGATCCATCGCATCTCCCAAAAACGTTTTCAACATACATCTGTAAAATGAAAGTCTAGAAACTAAAGCTTCGGTTGTCTTCCTCTCAGGCTTTCATGTCTTCTCCCTGGACCTCCTCAATGTCCACCTCTTGAACATCAGACACTGAGGGCTCATCTTCACTGTCATTTTCCAACCTTGTTGAGGATGGCTCGTTGTCAGGCTCAAAAAGCCTCAAATTTGCCCGGATGGTCACCAATTTTTCAACCCTTTTATTGGTCAGCCTGTTGCGTGCTTTGGTCTGTATTTTCTCAAATAAGGACCAGTTGCGCTCCGAGGCGACTGATGTTGGTGGGATTTGGAGGATGATGGAGGCAACAGGGGAAAGAGCCTCAGATCCACAAAGTCCCTTCCACCAGGTGGCTGATTAGATATGTTGGCATGACTACCATATTGCATCTCCATCCCAAAGCCATTGGTTGGAAGTGTACTGCCCCAGACTGCCAAGAACCTTACCCTCATCCAGGCCAAGGTGGCGAGACAGGCTAGTGATGACACCATAGGCCTTGTTGATCTCTGCACCAGACAGGATGCTCTTGCCAGCATACTTGGGGTCCAACATGTATGCTGCGGCGTGTATGGGCTTCAGGCAGAAGTCTTGATGTTTTTTAATGTATTTCAGAACTGCAGTTTCCTCTGATTGGAGCAACAGTGAAGTGGGCAGGGCAGTACGGATTTCTTCTCTTACATCTGCAAGCAGAGTCTGAACATCAGACAGGATGACATTGTCTCCCTCAATTCGTGCAATGGCTACTGCTATAGGTTTCAGGAGTTTCAGGCTGTTTACCACTCTCTCCCAAAATACATCACCCAGGAGGATCCTCTTGATGGGGCTGTCCATATTGACAGACTGTGATATGGCCATTTCTTGGAGAGACTCCTTCCCCTCGAGGAGACTGTCAAACAGGATGACAACACCACCCCAACGGGTGTTGCTGGGCAGCTTCAATGTGGTGCTCTTATTCTTCTCACTTTGCTTGGTGAGGTAGATTGCTGCTATAACTTGATGACCCTTCAAATACCTAACCATTTCCTTGGCTCTCTTGTAGAGTGTATCCATTGTTTTCAGTGCCATGATGTCCTTGAGGAGCAGTTTCAATGCATGAGCAGCACAGCCAATGGGTGTGATGTGAGAGTAGGACTCCTCCACTTTAGACCAAGCAGCCTTCGTGTTCACAGCATTGTCTGTCACCAGTGCAGACAATGCAGACATTGTCTGTCACCAGTGCAAATAAAATCTGTGGTCCAAGGTCATTGATGACTTCCTTCAGCTCACCTGCAATGTAGAGACCGTTGTGTCTGTTGTTCCTTGTGTCTGTGCTCTTGTAGAATACTGGTTGAGATGATGTAGTTCATTTTTCCTTGCCCACGAACATTCGACCACCTATCAGAGATGATAGCAATACAGTTTGCTTTCTCTATGATTTGCTTGACCTTCACTTGAACTCTGTTGAACTCTGCATCCAGCAAATTAGTAGATAAAGCATGTCTGGTTGGAGGGGTGTATGCTGGGCAGAGAACATTCAGAAATCTCTTCCAATACACATTGCCTGTGAGCATCAGAAGTGAACCAGTTGCGTACACAGCTCAAGCAAGACATTCATCAGCATTTCTCTGACTACGTTCCTCCATTGAGTCAAAAAACATCTGATTCCAGGAGGACCATGAGCTGTTGCTATCGATAAGGTGTCTGATTCATCATTTTCACCTCGAATAGAAGTAGAGGGACTTTTGTCAGAGGTTGCTTGTTGTGAGCCCTGAGGGAACTTTATGCATTTGGCCAGATGATTCTGTAACGGTTTTCTTCATCTGAAGGAGAGGCGGACCAAAATGCAGCGTGGTGGTTATTCATGTTTTAAATAAAGACAACTATACATGAAATAACTAACGAAACAAGAAATGTGAAAACTCAAAACAGCCCTATCTGGTGCAAACACAGAGACAGGAACAATCACCCACAAACACACAGTGAAACCGAGGCTACCTAAGTATGATTCTCAATCAGAGACAACTAATGACACCTGCCTCTGACTGAGAACCATACTAGGCCGAAACATAGAAATACCCCAAAACATAGAAAAACAAACATAGACTGCCCACCCAACTCACGCCCTGACCATACTAAATAAATACAAAACAAAGGAATAAAGGTCAGAACGTGACAGATTCTGCATCTTTGTTGCATTCTTCACATATGATTTGGCACAGTATTTGCAAATGTGCACAGCTTTTCCTTCTACATTAGCTGCAGTGAAATGTCTCCACATATCAGATAGTGCCTATGGCATTTTCCTGTAAAGATTCCTGTAAAGATTAGGAAAAAAATGTAAAAAAAAATATAAAAGATGTAAAATGTAAAAGAAAAACGGATACAATTCCATGTACAGATAAGTTAAGATAGTTCAGCAGTTAGGCCTCCCAGGTGACGAAGGGGTCTAAAGGCACTGCATCGCAGTGCTAGCGGTGCCACCAGAGATTCTGGGTTCGAGCCAAGGCTCTGTCGCAGGACCGGGAGGCCCATGGGGCGGTGCACAATTGGCCCAATTGGCTGGCAGAGATCTCATTGTGCACTGGTGACTCCTCTGGTGGGCTGGGTGCAGTGCATGCTAGTGTTTCCTCCGACACATTGGTGTGGCTGGCTTCCGGGTTGGCTGTGCATTGTGTCAAGAAGTTCAGCTTGGTTGGGTAGTGTTTCGGAGGATGCGTAGCTCTTGACCTTTGCCTCTCCCGAGTCCGTACGGGAGGTGCAGCGATGAGACAAGACTGTAACTACTACCAATTGGGGAGAAAAAAAGGGTTTAAAAAAAAGATAGTTAAGATAGTTTTTACATGTATGGAAACAGGTGAATTAACACTCCTCAGTTAGCAGGCTCAAGCAAGCTAAAACCCAAATAGTAGCAAAAAATAGCTAGCAGAAATTGTTAACAAGTTAGAAATTATTTTAACACACTTTGCTGTAGGCTACTATTTACTAGTTAACAAAAAATCATGTATGTCATATAAAATATATTCACCCCACCCAGTATTGTAATCAAAACTTGCCAGAAAGCATGTAGTCTTTGGCTCAGACATTGTAGTAATGTGGGCTCAATAGCATCTCATTAGTGTGCAAGATCTTGAGAATCAGCTGTACATGTGATGGAAGAATGCACTGTGCATGCAGAGGGTTGCAATTCCATTGAGTTGGGGATAATTTAACCAAAATATGTCACAAGACCTAGAATTGCCTCATGTGTATCCCACAAAAAAGGTTAACTTGTTATAAGTTAACTTTTTTGATGAATCTAAGCAAAATTCCCCAAATTCCCGGGCTTAACTTCCCAACCTTTGCAACCCTCGTCTCAATCCACCGCATCTGCCTATGTCGCACTTCCGCATCTGCTGTGAAAGGTGGCAGAGATAGAGTAGTTTGTCAAACCATGAGACACATCACAATGTATGTAGCATCCAAACGGTTATTATGACCATGCTATGGAAAGGGGACACTCTCACGAACACATTCAACATTTTATCAAATCATTAAAAAAATATATTTTTATACCTAAATGTTTCCACACACAACAAGTTATACTTTTAAGAATTAAAATCAAAATGCAGCCTAAGCAAAGGCTGTGTTTGTTTTTGTGTATTGTGGTCACACTAGTCAGGGTTTAAATCAGCTTTAATAACACCTATACATAGGCTTAACCTAAGGAAGTGCGTTGTTCAACCAATAAAAAAGTATCTCTAGCCTAATAGCTCTCCCAATGCTCTGAGTTCAGTTTCCCAACCACCTACCTAACGAACAGAGAGTGTGTTTGTGCTCAGGCAACACATTCACTTGTGCAACCTCCTGCTGACATGTGCTTGATAAGCGCTGCGTGTTTGTTTACGTGTGGCCTGTGTCTGTGTGCACTCAGGGCTCCTCTCAGAGCGCCTTGGCTCGGTTCAAACCTGGCGCCGTGGTCACTGTTCAGTCAAGAGGGTGGAAAGAACGAGCCGTGTCATTGAACTCCAGAGGCAACGGAGAGGAAAGAGGAAATCCCCTAATCCTGTTTAAAAAAGAAAGGATCTTGTTTTAATTTGGGACTAGCTCTCTATGCTCCAACCTCCCCCCTCCCACCTACCGATGCTCAGCAAAACCAATGGGATGTTTATCTTCATAATGTCTCCCTCACCTACCAGGGCAGCTCAGGCAGCACAGCATGCTGTTTGTGTGCTGCCTTCAGCCTGGCCCTTATTGCTGCCTTATTATGGAGTGTGTGTTTCTTATACCCCTGTAAATGAAAAGCACAAACAGGGCGAATGGCCGGCCTCGGTCTCACCTCTTCATGTCTCTGGGCTGTCTGCTCTGGATCCCAAAGACATGCCTGTCTGTCTGCCTGTCTGCCTGCCTGTCTTTTGGGTCTGTGGAAGCATAATTCTTGGTCAGCACTGTGGAGGAGATCCTCATTGTTTTTTATTTTCCCCACAAAGAAGTTGCTGGGTCAGCAATAAATGTCCCGAGAGTATCTGAACCTTTTTAGGAAAAGACATGAGTGCTTCTCCAAAATAAGGGTTGAGGAGTTTTTGTATCTCAGCCGCCATGTTTACACGGGCTCCGAAGCTCAGCACAAGGCCAAATGTTATATATACAGTCAAGGCTATCTGAGAAACCAGCGGACATGGCCTCTGCAAACACAACCAATCTCTTAATCTCCCTCTGTTTGAATCTTCCCTTTTTCCCATCTCCTCCTCACAGCAAAGCGAGGGATCGAGGGAGAGATGTCATGTTTCATAACTGAGGCAGCCCTTTTATCTTCATTAACACGTTTTTTCCCATACTCTCAAGGTATTTTTGTTAAAAAAAACAACGTTTCAGTCCAAATAACATGATCACTTCTCCTTGCTGTGCCAGAATCCCTTTCCGCTTGGAAGTATTAGCTCTGGACGCCAGCCGTGCCGAGCACACAACACAGGCAATTATTGCAGCAGGAGAGATCTACTGACAGGCAACGCCTCATTTGGTGGGATGAAGGAATCAAGAAATGAAACCTTCATTGATGCGCTGGAGGTTTGGAAAGAGAATTCCCGATTGGCTTTTTGTGGCTTACTGCTTGTTTGGTGTATATTCATGCATGTGTCATTAGTTTACTTCTCTCCATGTGTGTATGTGTGTGTGTGTGTGTGTGTGTGTGTGTGTGTGTGTGTGTGTGTGTGTGTGTGTGTGTGTGTGTGTGTGTGCGCGCGTGCACGTGCGTGCATGTGCGTGTGCACGTGCGTGCGTGTGTGTGTGTGTGTGCGTGTGTGTGTGTGTGTGTGTGCGAGTGCGTGTGTGTGTGTGTGTGCCCACTTATTTTAGGGGAGAGGGTGTCATACAGGTTGGTGTTTGGCTTTACGGTTTATCTGCAAAGGTGCAGCTGCAGGTTCCTTGCAGCGAAGCTGAAAGGTGTCACCGCTGCCACTCTCCCTTTCTTTCACAGTGGAGAAAGACTGTTAAACTAAAGCCAAAGCATCTGCACTGAGGCTGGGGTGGATTGCAGCCCAGCTGCTCAAATGGAGCCCACTTCACTCTGAAACGGCTCCAACTTCTTCAACCTTCACAGGCCTTCCAGTCTGTCCTTATAACACTAACTTTATTTCTCATCTCTTTTCAAGGATGCAGGGACAGACACGTCACCTGGCCAGCGAGAGTGCTCAGGTTTTCTCAGTGGGCCTTAGTGACATGATTACATTGTTTTGAGAGGAGGCAGGCAGCGGTGCTGATGGGCTAGACTTGGCACGTCGTTGGGGTCAGGAGGGTCACACGCCACTAACCCACTTAGCTACCCAAGAGGTTTCTGTCTAGTCAGGTTCCACTCTGACATCACTCAAGGGATCACTCCGGAGTTGGAGGTGTGTGTGTGCATATGTGTGTGTCTATGTCTGTGTGAAAGAGAGGAGGACAGAGTGAAGTTTAATTTCTAACTATGCTGAGCTGAGTATCCCCCAGAAAGGAAACTTAATCCAGAGGCCTTCTCAGACTGGACAAATAGACAGAAAATTTGTTTCGCATGACGGTTTATTAAAAAAAGCCTTGTGTATACAGCAGACTATTGATGCGTTGAGCATGGGGATGGATAGGGTTCCAGCTCTGTCCGTAGTCAGGGACAGAGCACAGGTCTCCAGGGGAGGAGGAGGCCTGGAGTCAAGGCACTGTCATGCATAGGGAATGCTGGGATGACTGGTAACATTACTAACGTCTAATCCCGTAGACAGGTCTCTCTTGGGAAAGAGGTCTTCTGACCTCAATGAGACTTCCTGGTTAAATAAAGGTTCAATACAAATATACTGTAAATAATATTGTAAGACACTGTGCCAGACCATCCTTTTAAAGGGTCTTCAAAGATTAATGGATGGCCCCAAACGTTTTTAATTTGATACTGTTAAATCATTTTAGGGCTATGTTTGGATTCTTCCCACCGTAAGGATGGTGGCTTGATGCTATACATTCAAAAGCGCTTACATCTGGTTTCTCTATGTTCCAATACCCCATGTAGTTACTGGTGTGCTCTGCCATTTTTAACAAGTTGTTAATGAATAGATGTTGTGCTGTTAACACTGATTGGGTGTAGTCTCAGTTGGCTTCAGACAGAGAGTACCGAACACCTCTAGTTGTATCTTTTTAGAGTAAGGGGCCCAATGAAGTCTCAATGGGATTAAATGCTATGTCAGCACCTACCGTTAGTACCTACTCATTAGTCTACGGTGCTACGCCCAGTGACAAAGCATAGCCTCAGGAGATACCTCTGTACAGACTACTGCTGTGTGCTGCACTTCACTAGTCTTCAAGTGGCTCTCCTCCCTCTCCACTCCTCCCTCCCTTTCATTACCCCCTCCTCCCTCTCCCCTTCTCCTTCCACTCCCTCTCCCTCCTCTCCTGGCATTCCTTCAGTGGAGGGGCTGACAGACGCTCGTCATTGACAGTACTCTGTTCCAGGTGGATCAGGTTACCACAGTTGCCAGAGGATTGTGCTGCTCAGGCTTAGTGCCGCACAGTTGGAGGCTTTCAAACCGTGAGCCCTCCGCTCTGTCTGCTGCCACCCCAGATAACTATTAACTGAGACACCAACTCTTCAGACAAGCCCCTCTGTCTTCTGTTGACTATGTCTCATATCTCCCCCTCGTGTTGTGACCTCTGCAGTCTGCCCTGCTGAAAACCACTCCCCTGGTTCTATTGCATTGATATGACTGTTATTAGGCTCATACTTTTTCAGAAATGTTCATCAACTCTTGTATTCTTCCACCCTTCCATGCCAACCATCTTCCGTTGTGTTATGTTGCTGTCATATTAAGGGGGATACTTAGTCAGTTGTACAACTGAATGCATTCAACTGAAATGTGACTTCCGCATTTAACCCAACCCTTCTGAATCAGAGAGGTGCGGGGGGCTGCCATAATCGACATCCACGTCTTCGGCGCCCGTGGAACAGTGGGTTAACTGCCTTGCTCAGAGGCAGAACGACATATTTTTACCTTGTCAGCTCGGGGATTCGACTCACCAACCTGTCGGCTACTGGCCCAGCGCTCTAACCACTAGGCTACCTGCCGCCCCAATATATTTCCCTTCTGTAAAATCTATCTGACTGGGTGCAAAAAAGTAACTGCAGAAGAAGATCCCTTAATCCCGTTGACGCTAATGGTCTATTTCCTCATTCATGGACCTATTTCGGTGCAATGATTGTAATGATTGTTTTCTTTTCCTGTTTCATTACAGATGTGGATGAGTGTTCGGAGGGTAATGGTGGCTGTCAGCAGATCTGTGTCAACATGATGGGCAGCTACGAGTGCCGCTGCAGAGAAGGATTCTTCCTGAGCGACAACCAGCACACCTGCATCCAAAGGCCCAAAGGTTAGCCTTGCATCCTCAACACACACACACACACACGGACAGACACGCACACATGCACGCACACACACACACGCACGCACACACACACACACACACACGGACAGACACGCACACATGCACGCACACACACGCACGCCCGCACACACACACACACACACACACACACACACACACACACACACATTCCAGCAAAAGGACTGCACCAGATTTATGGTGCCAGAGAGGATACCAGTATGAGCTCATTAGTCCTGCTCTCTTACCTGAAGGGAAACTTTAAACTGTTGGGGTCATGACCTCATTATGGTTCCATTCAGGGGAAGTATCATTTACACTGCAGATGGTGCATTTTCATTAAGCCTTGTTTAGGCTTTTGTTACAAGTGATAGCCTATAGTTGAGTCCCAAATGCCACCATGTTCCCTTTATAGTGCAACCATAGGGATCTGATCAAAAGTAGTGCACTATATAAGGAATAGGGTGCCATTTGGGATGTACACATACTGTAGCAATACTGCAGGCCTACAGGTATGTCTTCTGTGACTGGTCTGATATGATAGGGAATCAAACCGGGTCTTTGACAGCAGGATCCACCCTAGCAGGCCTGCCCTGCAAAAAAGGTGAGCAAAGGTAAAAGTATGAGTGGTTAGAAAATGCCTGAGCTGTAAGGAAGGCTGTGTTTTGTTCTTTTCAGTCCTTTTCAAATTGAACTGATCTGATCTGGCAGAGTCTGGCAGCTTTTTTAAAGCATCAGTTGAATGAATGGCCTCAGGACACCTGAGTTAAATAAATAAAGATGAATCGTGTAGCCAGAAGCGGGAACAACACTTGTATATGGAGCTTTCCTTTGGAATTGGGATGGATGTGCCAGAGAAGAGAAGGCATGGAGCCAATCTATTCAGAGCCATACATATACAGTACCTTCAGAAAGTATTCACACCCCTGGACTTTTGTCCCATGTTGTTGTGCTACAGCCTGAATTTAAAATTGATTATATTGAGATGATGTGTCACTGGTCTACACACAACACCCCATAATGTCAAAGTGGAATTATGTTTTTAGACATTTTTACAAATTAATTAAAAATGAAGAGCTGAAATGTCTTGTATTCAACTCCTTTGTTTTGGCAATCATAAATAAGTTCAGTAGTAAAAGTTTGCTTAACAAGTCACAGAATAAGTTGCATGGACTCACTCTGTGAGTGTTTAACAGGATTTTTGAATGACATCTCTTTACCCCACTCATACAATTATCTGTAAGGTCCCTTAGTCAAGCTATGCATTTCAAACACAGATTCAACCACAAAGACTAGGGATGTTTTCCAATTGTATTTATTTATTTGACCTTTATTTAACTAAGCAAGTCAGTTAATAAGAACAAATTCTTATTTTCAATGACAGCCTAGGAATAGTGGTTTAACTGCCTGTTCAGGGGCAGAACAACACACTTTTTTACCTTGTCAGCTCGGGGATTTGTTCTTGCAACCTTTTGGTTACTAGTCCAACGCTCTAACCACTAGGCCTCCTGCCGACCCTACACTCTAACCACTAGGCTTCCT
>NC_143037.1:50307500-50380000 GCF_057628025.1 Oncorhynchus mykiss | reverse complement strand
GATGTTACTTCTGTCTCCTTACTAGATGTTACCTCTGACTCCTTACTAGATGTTACCTGTGTCTCCTTACTAGATGTTACCTCTGTCTCCTTACTAGATGTTACCTCTGTCTCCTTACTAGATGTTACCTCTGTCTCCTTACTAGATGTTACCTCTGCCTCCTTACTAGATGTTACCTCTGTCTCCTTACTAGATGTTACCTCTGCCTCCTTACTAGACGTTACCTGTGTCTCCTTACTAGATGTTACCTCTGTCTCCTTACTAGATGTTATCTGTGACTCCTTACTAGATGTTACCTCTGCCTCCTTACTAGATGTTACCTCTGTCTCCTTACTAGATGTTACCTCTGTCTCCTTACTAGATGTTATCTGTGACTCCTTACTAGATGTTACCTGTGTCTCCTTACTAGATGTTACCTCTGTCTCCTTACTAGATGTTACCTCTGTCTCCTTACTAGATGTTACCTCTGTCTCCTTACTAGATGTTACCTCTGCCTCCTTACTAGATGTTACCTCTGCCTCCTTACTAGATGTTACCTGTGTCTCCTTACTAGATGTTACCTCTGACTCCTTACTAGATCTTACCTGTGTCTCCTTACTAGATGTTACCTCTGACTCCTTACTAGATGTTACCTCTGCCTCCTTACTAGATGTTACCTCTGACTCCTTACTAGATGTTACCTCTGTCTCCTTACTAGATGTTATCTGTGACTCCTTACTAGATGTTACCTGTGTCTCCTTACTAGATGTTACCTCTGTCTCCTTACTAGATGTTACCTCTGACTCCTTACTAGATCTTACCTCTGTCTCCTTACTAGATGTTACCTCTGTCTCCTTACTAGATGTTACCTCTGCCTCCTTACTAGATGTTACCTGTGTCTCCTTACTAGATGTTACCTCTGTCTCCTTACTAGATGTTACCTCTGACTCCTTACTAGATCTTACCTCTGTCTCCTTACTAGATGTTACCTCTGACTCCTTACTAGATCTTACCTCTGTCTCCTTACTAGATGTTATCTGTGACTCCTTACTAGATGTTACCTCTGACTCCTTACTAGATCTTACCTCTGTCTCCTTACTAGATGTTACCTCTGTCTCCTTACTAGATGTTACCTCTGCCTCCTTACTATATGTTACCTCTGTCTCCTTACTATATGTTACCTCTGTCTCCTTACTAGATGTTACCTCTGACTCCTTACTAGATGTTACCTCTGTCTCCTTACTAGATGTTACCTCTGTCTCCTTACTAGATGTTACCTCTGTCTCCTTACTATATGTTACCTCTGTCTCCTTACTATATGTTACCTCTGTCTCCTTACTAGATGTTACCTCTGTCTCCTTACTAGATGTTACCTCTGCCTCCTTACTAGATGTTACCTGTGTCTCCTTACTAGATGTTACCTCTGTCTCCTTACTAGATGTTACCTCTGTCTCCTTACTAGATGTTACCTCTGTCTCCTTACTAGATGTTACCTCTGTCTCCTTACTAGATGTTACCTCTGCCTCCTTACTAGATGTTACCTCTGCCTCCTTACTAGATGTTACCTCTGTCTCCTTACTAGATGTTACCTCTGACTTCTGTCTCCTTACTAGATGTTACCTCTGCCTCCTTACTAGATGTTACCTCTGCCTCCTTACTAGATGTTACCTCTGTCTCCTTACTAGATGTTACCTCTGACTCCTTACTAGATGTTACCTCTGACTCCTTACTAGATGTTACCTCTGTCTCCTTACTAGATGTTACCTCTGTCTCCTTACTATATGTTACCTCTGTCTCCTTACTATATGTTACCTCTGACTCCTTACTAGATGTTACCTCTGTCTCCTTACTAGATGTTACCTCTGTCTCCTTACTAGATGTTACCTCTGTCTCCTTACTATATGTTACCTCTGTCTCCTTACTATATGTTACCTCTGTCTCCTTACTAGATGTTACCTGTCTTCTTTCTGCCGTAACAGATAGAGCACTGGAGTGTCACATATGGGGATATAGTCAGGCAGGTATGCCAGCGCTGCTTGCCTGCTTGGTATTTGTGCAAGCTGGTATGGACATGTGTAAAGTCATGCTCTGTGCCAGACTGTGGATAAAACATGGAATGGTTACGGAGAGGCTTGCTGGAAAGTATTGTTAGATAGTCATTGTATCATGTCTGTTTGCTCTGTCTTCATCCTCTGTAGGAAATGCTGTATGTATTATACTGTAAGGACAAGGTGTGTGTGTGTGTGTGTCTGTCTGTCTGTCTGTCTGTCTGTCTGTCTGTCTGTCTGTCTGTCTGTCTGTCTGTCTGTCTGTCTGTCTGTCTGTCTGTGTGTGTGTGTGTGTGTGTGTGTGTGTGTGTGTGTGTGTGTGTGTGTGTGTGTGTGTGTGTGTGTGTGTGTGTGTGTGTGTGTGTGTGTGTGTGTCTGAGCGGCGGATGTATATATGATCTAGAGTGTGTGGGGGTTGCATGGCCCACTGGGCTCAGAAAATGAAAAGTCAGAGGTTCTATGATCAAATGTGTGTGTGCGTGCGTGTGTGTGTGTGCGCTAGATGGGATAGTGGGTTGACAAACACAGGCAGACATTGCTATTCCTCTCCATAACCTACAGAGAGAGACAGATACCAATAAAGAGAGAGAGTGAACTAGTTGAGGTGTATTGTCCTTAGCCTCCCCAGTACAGCATGTGAGGGTATAGTGTCGTGAGTGTGGTCTGTTTGAGGTCTTGCCCCCTGCTAATGCATGTGAGTGTACCAGAGCTCTCTCTTTCTGACAAAGCAGCCCAGTACCACACAGGGGCCAGGGTCAGAGGTCACCATACATAAACACAACAAGGGAAATAGACTAACTGGCCTCTCATCTCCTCTGATCCGATGGACTGGACACTGGCTGGACTGGACACTGGACTGGACATTGGCTGGACTGGACACTGGCTGGACTGGACACTGGACTGGACACTGGACTGGACTGGACTGGACACTGGACTGGACTGGACTGGACACTGGCTGGACTGGACACTGGACTGGACACTGGACTGGACTCTGGCTGGACTGGACTGGACACTGGACTGGACTCTGGCTGGACTGGACTCTGGCTGGACTGGACTCTGGCTGGACTGGACTCTGGCTGGACTGGACACTGGACTGGACTGGACACTGGACTGGACTAGACACTGGACTGGACACTGGACTGGACACTGGACTGGACTGGCTGGAGCCACTGGGACTAACACAATTACGAGTTCTAACAGTCAACCACTCTGGCTCTGTCTCATATCCCATCATACTCCCCCCTAGCTGCTACCTCTCTTTTCACTTACTGTCAGCAGCACTGTGACAAGATTACTTACTGTGTCATATAGACAGACTGCCCCCTACCCTCCATTTGTGTATTGAATGTCTCACTGTGATCCACTTCCATATTTATGGGATATTCTACAGCTTGTGTCACAGTTTGTGTTCATGTTAGATAGAACCATACTGGTCCCAGAGAAATAGACAGCATCTGCCATGGTGGAATGGATTCAGTCCAGGCATGTCCTGCATAGTTGGGGTGCAACATGCTAGATAGAGCATTATGTATTGCAACATGCTAGATAGAGCATTATGTATTGCAACATGCTAGATAGAGCATTATGTATTGCAACATGCTAGATAGAGCATTATGTATTGCAACATGCTAGATAGAGCATTATGTATTGCAACATGCTAGATAGAGCATTATGTATTGCAACATGCTAGATAGAGCATTATGTATTGCAACATGCTAGATAGAGCATTATGTATTATAACATGCTAGATAGAGCAGTATGTATTACAACATGCTAGATAGAGCATTATGTATTACAACATACTAGATAGAGCATTATGTATTACAACATACTAGATAGAGCATTATGTATTACAACATGCTAGATAGAGCATTATGTATTGCAACATGCTAGATAGAGCATTATGTATTGCAACATGCTAGATAGAGCATTATGTATTGCAACATGCTAGATAGAGCATTATGTATTACAACATGCTAGATAGAGCATTATGTATTGCAACATGCTAGATAGAGCATTATGTATTGCAACATGCTAGATAGAGCATTATGTATTACAACATGCTAGATAGAGCATTATGTATTGCAACATGCTAGATAGAGCATTATGTATTGCAACATGCTAGATAGAGCATTATGTATTGCAACATGCTAGATAGAGCATTATGTATTGCAACATGCTAGATAGAGCATTATGTATTGCAACATGCTAGATAGAGCATTATGTATTACAACATGCTAGATAGAGCAGTATGTATTACAACATGCTAGATAGAGCATTATGTATTACAACATACTAGATAGAGCATTATGTATTACAACATACTAGATAGAGCATTATGTATTACAACATGCTAGATAGAGCATTATGTATTGCAACATGCTAGATAGAGCATTATTTATTGCAACATGCTAGATAGAGCATTATGTATTGCAACATGCTAGATAGAGTATTATGTATTACAACATACTAGATAGAGCATTATGTATTACAACATGCTAGATAGAGCATTATGTATTACAACATGCTAGATAGAGCATTATGTATTGCAACATGCTAGATAGAGCATTATGTATTACAACATACTAGATAGAGCATTATGTATTACAACATGCTAGATAGAGCATTATGTATTACAACATGCTAGATAGAGCATTATGTATTACAACATGCTAGATAGAGCATTATGTATTGCAACATGCTAGATAGAGCATTATGTATTGCAACATGCTAGATAGAGCATTATGTATTGCAACATGCTAGATAGAGCATTATGTATTACAACATGCTAGATAGAGCATTATGTATTACAACATGCTAGATAGAGCATTATGTATTACAACATGCTAGATAGAGCATTATGTATTGCAACATGCTAGATAGAGCATTATGTATTGCAACATGCTAGATAGAGCATTATGTATTACAACATGCTAGATAGAGCATTATGTATTGCAACATGCTAGATAGAGCATTATGTATTGCAACATGCTAGATAGAGCATTATGTATTACAACATGCTAGATAGAGCATTATGTATTGGCGCCGGAATGGAAGCATGTTGTGAAATTCAATTTGATCCATCCAAAATTGCTATATGGCAATTGACAGTTGACCATGACTAATGTGATGTCCTCTCTCTCTCTCTGTCTCTCTCTGTCTCTCTCTCCCTCTGTCTCTGCCTCTGTCTCTGCCTCTGTCTCTGCCTCTGTCTCTGCCTCTGTCTCTGCCTCTGCCTCTGTCTCCGCCTCTCCCTCCGCCTCCGCCTCTCCCTCTGCCTCTCTCTCTGTCTCTACCTCTGTCTCTGCCTCTGTCTCTGCCTCTACCTCTTCCTCTGTCTCTCCCTCTGTCTCTCCCTCTGTCTCTCCCTCTGTCTCTACCTCTGCCTCTACCTCTACCTCTATCTCTCCCTCTGCCTCTCCCTCTGCCTCTCCCTCTGCCTCTATGTTGCATCACAAATGGCACCCTATTCCCTATGTAGTGCACTACTTCTGACCAGGGCCCATAGGGGACGTAGGCTATATCTCTGCCTGAGCCTCCGCTGAGCCCTGGGCTCCAATTAATCCCGTGGTGCCTCAGGGTGGTTGGTATGGTGACCGGGTGTAGCAGACAGGGTTGGTATGATGACCAGCAGACAGACAGGGTCTAGCTCTAGAGAGAGCTGTGAATCCCAGGTGAAAGGTGGGATAGACTTTCTGATTCGCTCCAGCACACAGAATTACAGCCCTCCCCACCACCGCCTGGCATCCACTCTCTTTTCTCTGTCTCTCTCTCCCACTCCATCCTCCCCTCTCTCTCTCTCTCCATCCTTCCCTCTCCCTCTGTCTCTCTCTCTCTCTCCATCCTTCCCTCTCCCTCTGTCTCTCTCTCTCTCCCTCCATCCTCCCCTCTCCCTCTGTCTCTCTCTCTCTCCCACTCCATCCTCCCCTCTCCCTCTGTCTCTCTCTCTCTCCCACTCCATCCTCCCCTCTCCCTCTGTCTCTCTCTCTCTCTCTCCATCCTTCCCTCTCCCTCTGTCTCTCTCTCTCTCCCTCCATCCTCCACTCTCCCTCTGTCTCTCTCTCTCCCCCTCCATCCTCCCCTCTCCCTCTGTCTCTCTCTCACTCCATCCTCCCCCTCTCCCTCTCTCTCTCTCTCTCTCCCACTCCATCCTCCCCTCTCCCTCTGTCTCTCTCTCTCTCCCCCTCCTTCCTCTCCTCTCCCTCTGTCTCTCTCTCTCTCCCCCTCCATCCTCCCCTCTCCCTCTGTCTCTCTCTCTCCCTCCATCCTCCCCCTCTCCCTCTGTCTCTCTCTCTCTCCCACTCCATCCTCCCCTCTCCCTCTGTCTCTCTCTCTCTCCCACTCCATCCTTCCCTCTCCCTCTGTCTCTCTCTCTCTCCCACTCCATCCTCCCCTCTCCCTCTGTCTCTCTCTCTCTCCCCCTCCATCCTTCCCTCTCCCTCTGTCTCTCTCTCTCTCCCACTCCATCCTCCCCTCTCCCTCTGTCTCTCTCTCCCACTCCATCCTCCCCTCTCCCCCTGTCTCTCTCTCTCTCCCCCTCCATCCTCCCCTCTCCCTCTGTCTCTCTCTCTCCCACTCCATCCTCCCCTCTCCCTCTGTCTCTCTCTCTCCCTCCATCCTCCCCCTCTGTCTCTCTCTCTCCCTCCATCCTCACCCCTCTCCCTCTCTCTCTCTCTCCCTCCATCCTCCCCCTCTCCCTCTGTCTCTCTCTCTCCCACTCCATCCTCCCCTCTCCCTCTGTCTCTCTCTCTCCCTCCATCCTCCCCCTCTGTCTCTCTCTCCATCGTCCCCCCTCTCCCTCTCTCTCCCTCCATCCTCCCCCTCTCTCCCTCCATCCTCCCCCTCTCCCTCTGTCTCTCTCTCTCCCACTCCATCCTCCCCTCTCCCTCTGTCTCTCTCTCTCCCTCCATCCTCCCCCTCTGTCTCTCTCTCCATCGTCCCCCCTCTCCCTCTCTCTCCCTCCATCCTCCCCCCTCTCTCCCTCCATCCTCTCCCTCTCTCTCTCTCCCCCTCCATCCTCCCCTCTCTCTCTCCCTCTCTCTCTCCATCCTCCCCCCTCTCCCTCTCTCTCTCCATCCTCCCCACTCTCTCTCTCTCTCTCTCTCTCTCTCTCTCTCTACATCCTCCCCCTCTCTCTCTCTCTCTCTCCATCCTCCCCCCTCTCTCTCTCTCTCTCTCCATCCTCCCCCCTCTCTCTCTCTCTCTCTCCATCCTCCCCCCTCTCTCTCTCTCTCTCTCTCTCTCTCTCTCTCTCTATCCTCCCCCCTCTCCCTCTCTCTCTTTCTCTCTCTCTCTCTCTGTCTCTCTTCCCTAGGTTTGTGTGACAGAGAGGATTCTGTGATGTTTTTATGACCAGTAAGCTTCTAAGGCCCCAGCCTTCATTCTGTTGTTCTCTTTCACTTTAAACTAGAGTTTTCTGATGACCTGCTCCTCCTCCTCACTTTCTTTATAGTCTACACGTTATTTCTTTCTTTTTTGGCTATTTTTACAAGACGGACAGGAGGGCAGTGTAAATTAATCATGAGGCTCAATAGCTGGCTCAGTCATAGGGGGATCGATGGGTTCGGTCTGTTTTGTAGGACGGTGATAGCACTGAGGTGACAGGGCTGGAAGAGGGAATGAGAGGCATGCCCAGGTGATCTGCAGTATGAGGTCAGTCTGGCATGAGGCGTGATGGGCAGGGCAGCCTGTCCTTGGACCCTCTCTGGTTCTCTGGACGGATGGACAAGCGCTCCCCTCATCAACACTGTCACCTCTGCCAGACTCCAGAGTCCAGACCAGTCAGAGTCATCCCATACACCGGCTCCTCTCCAGTCAGAGTCATCCCATACACCGGCTCCTCTCCAGTCAGAGTCATCCCATACACCGGCTCCTCTCCTGTCAGAGTCATCCCATACACCGGCTCCTCTCCAGTCAGAGTCATCCCATACACCGGCTCCTCTCCAGTCAGAGTCATCCCATACACCAGCTCCTCTCCAGTCAGAGTCATCCCATACACCGGCTCCTCTCCTGTCAGAGTCATCCCATACACCGGCTCCTCTCCAGTCAGAGTCATCCCATACACCGGCTCCTCTCCAGTCAGAGTCATCCCATACACCGGCTCCTCTCCAGTCAGAGTCATCCCATACACCGGCTCCTCTCCAGTCAGAGTCATCCCATACACCGGCTCCTCTCCTGTCAGAGTCATCCCATACACCGGCTCCTCTCCACTCAGAGTCATCCCATACACCGGCTCCTCTCCAGTCAGAGTCATCCCATACACCGGCTCCTCTCCAGTCAGAGTCATCCCATACACCGGCTCCTCTCCTGTCAGAGTCATCCCATATACCGGCTCCTCTCCAGTCAGAGGTCCTCTCCTGCTCTACTTTTATATTTGATCTCCACCTATATTCTTCATACAGGGAGAGAGGATTTCACAACGAGTAGCTTTTAGCATGGCTGTTGGTTGCTTAAAGCTAGTCCTACAGAGCAAAGTTCTAGTTTTACTGAAGACAGTATGAAACTGTTGAATCAGAATACAAGGACCGATGCAGTCTGTCTAAGCCAGTGGATTATGTAGTGGAATAATGTGATCTTGTCAGCCAGGCAGTGAGCAGCTATCCTATCTGTTGAGCTGGGCTGGGATGATGATTGTCAGTGAAACTGAAGTTAACTGCTCTGCTTCCTCACATTGCCTCCTTCATCAATCTGCCATGTTTCCTGCTACAGTTATTGCCTTAACTGTGAGAGGAGAGTGGTTTGATCCGCAGGTTGATAGGCTGCTTGCCTTTTCCCTCTCCCTTGTTTCTCGTTCTCTCTCTCCATCTCTCATCTTTCTTTAAGCATGATTATGTAAAGTTGGAAAGATGGAAAGAAAGATTAAACATGCTAGATAAGACTCTGTTTTGGCCCTGACACTCAGCTGAGAAGTGACTTCTAAGTTACGATGACAGACGATGGCTCCGACGCATGTGGCAGGGGCTCCTAACGACCACGGATTACAAAAAGAAAGCCATCCACGGCGCGGACACCAACGCCGCCCTACCGGACAAGCTAAACACCTTTTTCTCTCGCTTTCGAGCACCACGACGACTCTGAGCTGTCGAGGAGAGCCCCTGAAGACAACGAGGTCTGTGTACTTACGTTCTCCACGGAGGACTAATGTAAGTCATTCAAACGCTCGCAAGGCGGCCCAGACGGCGTCCCTAGGCGCGCCCTCAGAATATGTGCAGACCAGCTGGCTGTTGTGTTTTCAGACGTGTTTTCTCTCATTCTAGAGCAGGCCATTATCAAATCAAATCAAGTTTTATTTGTCACATGCGCCGAACACAACAGGTGTAGACCGTACAGTGAAATGCGTACTTACAAGCCCTTAACCAACAATGCAGTTTTAAGAAAAGCGCCCAAAAAGTAAGATATAAGAATAACAAATAATTAAAGAGCAACAGTAAATAACAATAGTGGGGCTATATACAGGGGGTACTGGTACCGAGTCAGTGTGTCAATGTGCGGGATGCACCGGTGTCGAGGTAATTGAGGTAATTATGCAAATATAGGTAGAGTTATTAAAGTGGCTATGCTTAGATAATAACAGAGTAGCAGCAGCGTGGGGGGATCTTACTCACATCGGCTGCTGAGAGCGTGATCACACAGCCGAGAGTTGATGCTCTCATGCATGTTTCAGTGTTACTTGCCTCGAAGCGAGCATAGAAGTTATTTAGCTCGTCTGGTAGGCTCGTGTCACTGGGCAGCTCTCGGCTGTGCTTCGCTTTGTAGTCTGTAATAGTTTGCAAGCCCTGCAACATCCGACAAGAGTCAGAGCCGGTGTAGTAGGATTCAATCTTA
This sequence comes from Oncorhynchus mykiss, assembly GCF_057628025.1. Taxonomy (NCBI): domain Eukaryota; kingdom Metazoa; phylum Chordata; class Actinopteri; order Salmoniformes; family Salmonidae; genus Oncorhynchus; species Oncorhynchus mykiss. Next base: position 50,370,149 of record NC_143037.1, on the reverse strand, counting down.
GTCCTGTATTGATACTTTGCCTGTTTGATGGTCGTCGGAGGGCATAGCAGGATTTCTTATAAGCTTCCGGGTTAGAGTCCCGCTTCTTGAAAGCTGCAGCTCTACCCTTTAGCTCAGTGCGAATGTTGCCTGTAATCCATGGCTTCTGGTTGGGGTATGTACGTACAGTCACTGTGGGGACGACGTCCTCAATGCACTTATTGATAAAGCCAGTGACTGATGTGGTGTACTCCTCAATGCCATCGGAAGAATCCCGGAACATGTTCCAGTCTGTGCTAGTAAAACTGTCCTGTAGTTTAGCATCTGCTCCATCTGACCACTTTTTTATAGACCGAGTCACTGGTGCTTCCTGCTTTAATTTTCGCTTGTAATCAGGAATCAGGAGGATAGAGTTATGGTCAGATTTGCCAAATGGAGAGCGAGGGAGAGCTTTGTATGTGTCTCTGTGTGTGGAGTAAAGGTGGAGTTCAGGGAGAGCTTAGTATGTGTCTCTGTGTGTTAAGTAAAGGTGGAGTTCAGGGAGAGCTCTGTATGTGTCTCTGTGTGTTAAGTAAAGGCAGAGTTCAGGGAGAGCTCTGTATGTGTCTCTGTATGTGGAGTAAAGGTGGAGTTCAGGGAGAGCTCTGTATGTGTCTCTGCGTGTTAAGTAAAGGTGGAGTTCAGGGAGAGCTCTGTATGTGTCTCTGTGTGTTAAGTAAAGGTGGAGTTCAGGGAGAGCTCTGTATGTGTCTCTGTGTGTTAAGTAAAGGTGGAGTTCAGGGAGAGCTCTGTATGTGTCTCTGTGTGTTAAGTAAAGGTGGAGTTCAGGGAGAGCTCTGTATGTGTCTCTGTGTGTTAAGTAAAGGTGGAGTTCAGGGAGAGCTCTGTATGTGTCTCTGTGTGTTAAGTAAAGGTGGAGTTCAGGGAGAGCTCTGTATGTGTCTCTGCGTGTTAAGTAAAGGTGGAGTTCAGGGAGAGCTTTGTATGTGTCTCTGTGTGTTAAGTAAAGGTGGAGTTCAGGGAGAGCTCTGTATGTGTCTCTGTGTGTTAAGTAAAGGTGGTTTAGAATGTTTTTCCCTCTTTTTCCCTCCTGCTGATAGAAATGAGGTAAAACTGATTTAAGTTTCCCTGCATTAAAGTTCCCGGCCACAAGAAGCGCCTTCTCTAGATGATTGTTTTCCTGTTTGCTTATGGCGGAATACAGCTCATTGAGTGCGGTTTTAGTGCCAGCCTCGGTCTGTGGTGGTATGTAGACGACAAATACAGATACTAAAATACTCTCTAGGTAGATAGTGTGGTCTACAGCTTATCATGAGATACTCTACCTCAGGCAAGCAAAACCCTGAGACTTCCTTAGATATCGTGCACCAGCTATTGTTTACAAATATGCATAGGCCCCCGCCCCGTGTCTTACCAGAGGCTGCTGTTCTGTCCTGCCGATAGAGTGTAACCCGCCAGCTGTATGTTCTGAATGTCGGTGAAACATAAGATATTACAGTTTTTAATGTCCCGTTGGTAGGATATACATGCTTTCAGTTTGTCCCATTTATTTTCCAGCGATTGAACGTTAGCTAGTATCAGAACGGAAGGCAAGGGCAGATTAGACACTCGTCGCCTAATCCTCACAAGGCATCCTGATCTCTTTCCGCGAAACCTGCTTTTCCTTTTCCAGCGAATCACAGGGATCTGGTCCTGGTCGGGTGTCCGTAGTATATCCCTCATGTCAGACTCATTGAAGAAGAACTCCTCATCCAATTTGAAGTGAGTAATCCCAGTTCTGATGTCCAGAAGCTCTTTTCTGTCATAAGAGACAGCAGCAGCTACATTATGTACAAAACAAGTTACAGACAACGCAAAAAACAAACAAAATAGCAGGTTTGGTTAAGAGCCAGTAAGACGGCAACCCTACCCTCCGGCGCCAACTTTGATCCCCATCTGCTTCAAGATGTCCACTATCATCCCCGTTCCAAAGAAAAGGAAAGGAACTGAACTGAATGACTCCTGACCCGTAGCACTCACTTATTCATCGACTACAGCTCGGCATTCAATACCATAGTGCCCTCTAAGCTCACCACAGAGCTCACAGCCCTGGGTCTGAACTCCTTATACGACTGGGTCCTGGACTGTAGACGGGCCTCCCCAGGTGCTGAAGGTAGGCAACATTACCTCACTCGACACTCATTCTCAACACGGGGGCCATAACAAGCACGTGTCCTCAGTTCCCTGCTCTACTCTCTGTATACCCATTACTGCGTTACTGCGTGGCCTCACACTGTTAACTCCATCATCTAGTTGGCTGATGACACTCCAGGAATAAGCCTGAATATCAACAACAACTAGACGGCCTACAGGGAGGCAGGCGCTCTGACGGCATGGTGCCAGGTCAACAACCTCTCCCTCAACGACAGCAAAACAATGGAGCTGATTGTGAACTTTGGGAGGGACAAGATTGGGCACACTCACTTTCTCATCAATGGGGCCGCCGTGGAAAAAAACGTCAAGCTCCTTGGCGTGCACATCTACTAGCAGCTGAAATGGTTCAGAAATCCAGCCTGTTCCAGAGGCCCTCACAGTGTTCTGCATCACAGCCTGGTACGGCAACTCCACCGCCGCTGACCACAATGCTCTACAGAGGGTGGTTCGCTCAGCCGAACGCACCATTGGGGGCTCACTGCCTGCCCTCCAGGACACCTACAACACCAGGTTTCGCAGGAAAACCAAGAAGATCATCAGGGATCCCTAAAATGAGACATTATGATATTCGCTGCAGCCTGATTGAAGGAGACAAAGGCATCCTCTCTACAGTATGCCATAATAAGGCTGTGCTGTGTTGCTGCAGAAGAACCCTCACACAGCGTGAGTTGAGGCATTCAGTGGGAGTCACACTGACCTCGGTCTCCTCATTTACACTGGATCCATGTACCACAATTAGAGAAGAGTAGCAGCTGGATATAGGAAAGTATAAATCAGAAGCATAATGATATGCATATTTATTTTTTATTTTACCTTTATTTTACTAGGCAAGTCAGTTAAGAACAAATTCTTATTTTCAATGACGGCCTAGGAACAGTGGGTTAACTGCCTTGTTCAGGGGCAGGACGACAGATTTTTACCTTGTCAGCTCAGGATTTCGATCTTGCAACCTTTCTGTTACTAGTCCAACGCTCTAACCACTAGGCTACCTGCTGCCTCTACACTCTAACCACTAGGCTACCTGCTGCCTCTACACTCTAACCACTAGGCTATCTCCTGCAGCCTCTACACTCTAACCACTAGGCTATCTCCTGCAGCCTCTACACTCTAACCACTAGGCTATCTCCTGCAGCCTCTACACTCTAACCACTAGGCTACCTGCAGCCTCTACACTCTAACCACTAGGCTACCTGCAGCCTCTACACTCTAACCACTAGGCTATCTCCTGCATCTACACTCTAACCACTAGGCTACCTGCAGCCTCTACACTCTAACCACTAGGCTACCTGCAGCCTCTACACTCTAACCACTAGGCTACCTGCAGCCTCTACACTCTAACCACTAGGCTACCTGCAGCCTCTACACTCTAACCACTAGGCTACCTGCAGCCTCTACACTCTAACCACTAGGCTACCTGCAGCCTCTACACTCTAACCACTAGGTTACCTGCCACTTCTACACTCTAACCACTAGGCTACCACTAGGCTACCTGCAGCCCTGTCCTGCACACATGTACAGAAGAGACGTGACATGACCTGACGTTGAAGTTATAAGTAATACATGCGACACAACACACACACGCTGCACACACATTTCCAGAAACACGAACTGACATGTGATGACAACAGAGCCAGTGAAGCCATAACCATGACAACTCATCCATTCGTCCATTCATACTGCATATCAGCCTCTGTACATTGTGCAGGCCAACCTATATGCTGTATGTACACAATGCACAGCTCATGGTGCTCCATGGATGTTTGTAAATGACGTGGTAACCCTGTCCTCCAGTGTAGGGACTGGAGGCTCAGAGAGAGCGCTTAGTCTGGCCAGTGTGCCATTCATACGTACAGTACGCCAGCAGCCTGCCTTCCTGAACAGGCAGGCTGCTGGCGTGCATGAAACGAGCTTAGCCACTATCAGCCTAGCATCACCCACAGTCATCAGCCCTCTCTCTCACTCTGCAGGGCTGCTGGGGGTGAGATAAGGGAATTGACACCCTGCCCCTGCCCCCCCCCCCCTCGCTTCTTATCCACTGTTGTAGGTCTTTTAGGGACAGGAGGCACAGACGTGGAGCTACACAGAGTGTAATTTATATTCTTTTTAAATTGGCTGTGATTTTTCCATTGAGATAAGTGTTCTGGGACCATCTGTTTTGTGGCTGGAAGGCAGAGGCCTGAGTTGTGTGGCAGGCAGCAGAGATAGAAGGAGGGGGAGAGAGTGGAGGAGAGAGAGAGGGAAAGACAGAGAGGGAGAGAGAGAGGGGGAGGGAGAGAGAGAGAGAGGAGAGGGAGAGGAGGAGGGAGTGAGAGAGAGAGAGCGAGAGAGAGAAAGAGAGAGAGAAGGAGTGAGAAACAGAGAGAGAAGGGGTGAGAGAGAGTGAGAGAAAAAGAGAGAGAGAGAGAGAGAGGGAGTCACAAACTCTTTTTTTACCTGTCTCCCAAACAGTACTCCCGGGTCCACCCATCACCCTCTGTGATAGGCTGGTAGACCATACTAGGTACACATTGTGTTATTATAAATGCCAGCATAATCAGGACATGACACAGTGTTTGACAAACGTTCACTCATAAAACTTCTCTACCAGTTTGACCTGTACTGCCATGACCTTTCTACCTGATTAATTACCATGGGAATGTAATTACACGTTGACATCATCGTAATGCATAGATAGAGAACAGAATGGGAATGAAAGATAGACTGGGAGCTGCTTACGAGCGCTGCGCCGAGCGGTGTAGTGGGATGATGACCTAACTCCCTCTTCCTGGTTCCTCATTGACAGTCTGAGGGGTACGTACCCCGGGCCCGACCGGGATTCGGCGTGAGAACGTGAGCGGGGGAGAGAGCACTGGCGGCGGATGGGGAGATTGGGGTGCGATGAATCTCAATCCGAGTGCTGTGCGTGGCAGATTTACATTTAAAGTAGTTTTAGAGCACGCCCCACTTCCTGATGTGTGCTCCACTCTGCCAGGGGCTGGAGGGGCAGACTTATCACAGAGTCATCAATTCACACGTGATGCACCCTGATAGACCCTGGCTACGCTACGCTACGCTACCATTGTACCAGGCAGCCTAACACCTCTGTATTCAGACAGACAGACAGGGGAGAGATGAGGTGGCGTCTAATAGAGAATACCTCTTGAAGTGTAATTATATTACATGTAGAAGCCTGCCGTTTTGACAGCTCTGTGTGGGTCCACAGGACGCGAGATGTGTGTGGATCAACTTCCCTGCTGCCTAAATTAGTTTTGTGTTTCAAATAAAGAAATAGCGCCCCTTGTGTGCACTGCCGGTAATACCGTATAATAGAGCTGATTGTGAACAGGAACGGGAACACGTGAACAGGAACGGGAACACCGGTACTGTGCGTGTGTGTGTGTGTGTGTGTGTGTGTGTGTGTGTGTGTGTGTGTGTGTGTGTGTGTGTGTGTGTGTGTGTGTGTGTGTGTGTGTGTGTGTGTGTGTAGTATATATGTATCCAGTAGTGGGCCTGTGTGTCTACATTAGTATACTGTACGTGTGTGTTTTTGGTGACATGGTGTTGTAGGACTATGACAGCTGAGGGCTCTGATGGGTAATTAGCAACACCAGTGCCTCCACTGTGCCTCCCTCCTGTGCCTCCACTGTGCCTGCCTCCTGTGCCTGCCTCCTGTGCCTCCTTCCTGTGCCTCCACTGTGCCTCCCTCCTGTGCCTCCACTGTGCCTCCCTCCTGTGCCGCCACTGTGCCTCCCTGCTCTGGTTTCACTGTGCCTCCCTCCTGTGCCTCCACTGTGCCTCCCTCCTGTGCCTCCACTGTGCCTCCCTCCTGTGCCTCCCTGCTGTACCTCCCTGCTGTGCCTCCACTGTTCCTCCACTGTGCCTCCACTGTGCCTCCCTGCTGTGCCTCCACTGTGCCTCCCTGCTGTGCCTCCACTGTGCCTCCGCTGTGCCTCCCTGCTGTGCCTCCGCTGTGCCTCCAATGTGCCTCCCTGCTGTGCCTCCACTGTGCCTCCCTCCTGTGCCTCCACTGTGCCTCCCTCCTGTGCCTCCACTGTGCCTCCACTGTGCCTCCACTGTGCCTCCACTGTGCCTCCCTGCTGTGCCTCCACTGTGCCTCCCTGCTGTGCCTCCACTGTGCCTCCACTGTGCCTCCACTGTGCCTCCCTGCTGTGCCTCCCTGCTGTGCCTCCACTGTGCCTCCACTGTGCCTCCATGGCCCAACCAGCGCACCCCCCTGATCTTCAAAGACGCCTCAGCTCTACCTCTCCTCTCGAGTTTGTAGAGAGAGAAAAACCCAGTGTGGTATTAATCAAAGGCTGGGTGTCCTGGGAAATAGGGTGTTAGGAGGGTGTCCTGGGGAATAGGGTGTTAGGAGGGTGTCCTGGGGAATAGGGCAAGTGTTAGGGTGGTGTCCTGGGGAATAAGGCCAGTGTTAGGGGGGTGTCCTGGAGAATAGGTCCAGTATTAGGGGGTGTCCTGTGGAATAGGGCCAGTGTTAGGGGGGTGTCTTGGGGAATAGGGCCAGTGTTAGGGGGTGTCCTGGGGAATAGGGCCAGTGTTACGGGGCCTCCACTGTGCCTCCCTGCTGTGCTTCCACTGTGTCCTGGGGAATAGGGCCAGTGTTAGGGGGGTGTCCTGGGGAATAGGGCCAGTGTTACGGGGGGTGTCCTGGGGAATAGGGCCAGTGTTACGGGGGGTGTCCTGGGGAATAGGGCCAGTGTTACGGAGCCTCCACTGTGCCTCCCTGCTGTGCTTCCACTGTGTCCTGGGGAATAGGGCCAGTGTTAGGGGGTGTCCTGGGGAATAGGGCCAGTGTTAGGGGGTGTCCTGGGGAATAGGGCCAGTGTTACGGGCGGTGTCCTGGGGAATAGGGCCAGTGTTACGGGGGGTGTCCTGGGGAATAGGGCCAGTGTTACGGGGGGTGTCCTGGGGAATAGGGCCAGTGTTAGGGGGTGTCCTGGGGAATAGGGCCAGTGTTACGGGGGGTGTCCTGGGGAATAGGGCCAGTGTTACGGGGGGTGTCCTGGGGAATAGGGCCAGTGTTAGGGAGTGTCCTGGGGAATAGGGCCAGTGTTATGGGGGGTGTCCTGGGGAATAGGGCCAGTGTTAGGGGGTGTCCTGGGGAATAGGGCCAGTGTTAGGGGGTGTCCTGGGGAATAGGGCCAGTGTTACGGGGGGTGTCCTGGGGAATAGGGCCAGTGTTAGGGGGTGTCCTGGGGAATAGGGCCAGTGTTACGGGGGGTGTCCTGGGGAATAGGGCCAGTGTTACGGGGGGTGTCCTGGGGAATAGGGCCAGTGTTAGGGGGTGTCCTGGGGAATAGGGCCAGTGTTAGGGGGGAAGCAGCAGCTCTCCTATTACAGCTAGAACACCAAGGTAAATGTTTCATTCTCTACTACGCTACTGACACAAATGCATGGAGCGAGGGGAAGTTGTAACTGTAGGATCAGCCCCAACCACAACTAGTTCCCTCTGCTGGCCAGATAGGAGAAGTCTGAGTCGCTCTCTCTCTGTCTCTGGCTGAGGGGACTTGGTTCCTGTGGATCTATGGCTGTGGAACTGAGCTCCTGAGCCTGTCTCTGAGCTACTGTCAGTCACTAACTCAGGGCCAGGCTCCTCTCCTCCAGGTTCATTGTGGATTCTCAGCAGCAGACACAGTCCCCCCCTACCTCCCTCATATCTCTCCCTCGCCCACTTTTTCTTAATGAACAAACCTGATTGAGTGAATGCCATTACCTCTGTAAATGAATGATTCCTCAAGGACTGGGCAGGCTGTACACCATCCACAGGGTGAAGCGTATTATCGTCCGGTACACGCCACACCACCGAGAGGTGTGTGTGTGTGTGTGTGTGTGTGTGTGTGTGTGTGTGCATGCGTGTGTCTGTGCGCATATGTGTCAGGGACTGTGCTGTGTTTCCATAATAATCAGGCACGTGTAGGCTTCTGAAACAGAGGGCCTGCTGTCACACTGCTTTGATAACAGAGCACTTAGCATTTTCCCTCCATGTATAAATATGTGTGATTCTGATAAGATGAATTGAAACGCCTAAGTTTACAGAGATATACTGTAGTTGAAGAACAGAGAGAGAGAAGGGAGGAAGGACGAGGGATAGAGAACCTATTTCTTTGCAAAGTGTGCCTTTTCAGGCCTGTGCTTTAGACGTAGCTACTTCAGAGAGCAGAGGAATCTAAGGCTTTGTCCAGCATGTCTGTCCAGCATGTCTGTCCAGCATGTCTTGAATTGAAAACAGCATCTTCCTAAAACTGCCTCCCTATAAAAAGCTGAGTGGATAACTTTTCACAGAGCCGATAAATAAGGTGTGGGGGCCTCTGACACGAGAGCCTCACCCCAATTTCCAATGCTCTTGAGGAGATCAGACATTTGATTGTCGACCTTATCTCTTCTCATCCCATCTTTTAGTCTAATGTGGAGGCTACATTCCAAGACGCACGCTTCCTGTTTTTCTGAAAGGCAAACAGAGAACGCATCTCCACGGAAACAAACAGCATGCCCATACAGAATCCATTTAACCAGTGTGTCCGAGCGTTCATTAAAAAGACATCATATTGTTTGATTGCCTCGACAGAGTGCTGAAGCCTGCAATAGTCTCCTAGACAGCCAGGTGACCTTCGGATGACATTCGTCGCAAAGGGCTTGAATCATCATATACTGTACATTATCCTATAGCTGCACAATACTTAGCCATTCTTTGTTCATAGAATTGTATTGGAGCCATCAACTATGCTGATGACCCAGGGGGATATACAACGTGCCATAAACCAGACTTATCTTAGTTTCCTCCAGAGAGTAGTTTTATCAGAGGACTAAACCCCGTCAAAATCCCACATTTGTAAATGTACGGTAGAAGACATGAAGGATTCCTATGTTAGCTTGCAGGTAGTGAAAGGGGGATGAACGATGGAATGGCAGAATGAGAGAGGAGAGTTAGGAAGAGCGAAAGTGAGGGCTCTGGAGACCGATGAAGCGAGAGAGAGAGGGAGGAGAGGAAGGTAATTCCCCGGCGCCCATCTCTAGCTCCAACCGACTGGTGGTGAGAGGAGAGGGGGGGGGGGGGAATAGAAAGAGCGAGGGATTGAGGATGGCAGGGTTTGAGTGACGTCTCTCATTAGAAGGTGCTGTCAGGGGCCACAGAGTGGGACTGGTGGGACCCCTCCTTCATTTCCCCCTCTCTCCCTCCCTCCCCTCTCTCCCTCTCCATTGGCCCCTGAGATACGTCCTGGGAAGAGAGATGATTGATGAGCAATAGCAAGATAAACAGGAAGCAGGTCCCGTGAGCAACCCTGGAAAATGATGCACCGTTATAAATAAAACCATGACAAAAGTGTAACTACAAAACAACAACACCAAACCAATGCAAAACAGTTTGTTTTTATTCGCAAAGTAGCATTGGAAAATAGCAAGGTCTTTTTTTTTCTTTGTAGAGAGTTTGGAGCGTTTGTTTGTGTTTGTTTACTTAAAAAGAGGCGAGAGAAGTGATTGCACTCTTAACTGTAGCTTGTGTGCAGTGAGTATGGGGCTAACAAGCCTGAACAGCTGCTACGATGAGCACCCAACAGAGGCAGACCCCAACACCCAGTACTGAGGCAGCAACCTGCACTCATTTGGGATTGCTCCAGAAAATGGCAGCTGTGTGTGTGTGTGTGTGTGTGTGTGTGTGTGTGTGTGTGTGTGTGTGTGTGTGTGGGTGTGTGTGTGTGTGTGTGTACCGAATGTTTATTAATTCAAGATATAGAGCCCTGACACGTGTTTGGTCAGCCAAGCACATGCTAGCCTTGCTCAACTTCGCACTAATTGTTGAGCAACTCAATAATGGTTCATGAATGAGACGGCCTCCTTCTTTCTGTTCATGTTTTAAGACTGTACTCCAAACGCCCCATCTGACAAATGGAGCTGTAAAGGCATATTATCATCAAATAGTTACATGATATCATTATATTGTATCATTATGAAGCAAGAAGCTGTGGTCTGATGAAGGGAGGATGAATTATGAATGGAATGTGAGGGAAGATCTCTTCTTCCCCCAAGGGACTTTACACACACCACCACAACTCATTTCACTGGATGAATGTGAGATAAAAAAGCTGCCTCAGCCTTTATACACACACAGGCACGCACATAAACTCGCACACGCACACACCGGTTCTACATGTAATTTACTCTGTGGTAGAAGTGTCACTTTCATATGGAGAAATGTATGCTGAAGGTTTGCTTTGTTCATTGTCAAACTGTGAAGAGGAATGCAGAAAAACATCATAAAGAAGTCTTGTCATCTAAAGTCACTGGTGCATTTCTGCCTGGCAGTAGACTTGTGTCGAGACTTTGTACATCTCTAAAATGAGTCCCACAGCAGTGGCTTTGAATTAAAATTCTCTCTCTCTCTCTCTCTCTCTCTCTCTCTCTCTCTCTCGCTCTCCTCTCTCTCCCCCTCTCTCTCTCTCTCTCTCTCTCTCTCTCTCGCTCTCTCTCTCTCTCTCTGTCTCTCTCTCTTTCTCTCTCTCTCTCTCTCTCTCTCTCTCTCTCTCTCTCTTTCTCCTCTCTCTTTCTCCTCTCTCTCCCCCCTCTCTCTCTCTCTCTCTCTCTCTCTCTCTCTCTCTCTCTCTCTCTCTGATCCAGGCCACAGAATGGGTCGATGATCTTGTACAACAGGAAGAAGGTGAAGTACAGAAAGGATGGCTACTGTTGGAAGAAGAGGAAAGATGGGAAGACCACGCGGGAGGATCACATGAAGCTCAAAGTCCAGGGAGTGGAGGTAAGGAACGAGGAGCGAGGGAGGAGGGAGGGAAGTATGGGACCTGGTCTGACCTGGACACGACACTGAGTTGTCCTCCCCTGGCTGTAAGGGAGAGACAGCCAAGCTACATGCTGAAGTTGGGTCCTAGCCCTGCTATCTCCCAGAAGCCACGCAGAGCAGGGAAACATGCAGCACAACAATAGTTGTTCCCTGGGAAGGCAGCAGAGAGGAACCGATTGTTTGTACCTTATTAAGGTGCAGGATGTTGACTTCACTCTCCAGAGCCTACATTAATCTTCTCTCCTCCCTCACTAGCTAGTACACACCATGCTGAGCCCAACTCCGCATTCTGCCCCTATCCTCACTCCCCTCTATGCCCCCTAACCAGCAGGCACCACACAGGCCCAGTCTCAACTGGGTTCACGCCGGGCCAGCCTGGGTTAGCGGTGCAGTGCTGGCACCATGGTTGATTTATCAGCGGTGACACACATGAAAAGGAGCTTCTCTCAGGCCTCTAGGGCCTGCTTCACTCCCCTCCCTTCCTTTTTTATAGGGCTGGGGGAAAATTCTGGTTTTGTTTCACTTGCAGGCTTAGCCCTAGGCAATGGTGCCAGAGGCACAGGAGTGTGGATGGGTAAGGGTGTCAGGGATGGGTGTAAAACCATTTAGGTCTTCCATAATGTCTGACAGTTGTATTAATTAATGTCACTATTTGTGAAAGTGCTAAGCCTACATGTCAAGATATCATTTTGGTTATTTGTGAGCTGAAGCCAAATACTTCCATGGCAAACATATGAAGTGAAATATGCTGTTTTGGTATATATGCCTTGGATAGACCATGGATTACTGCCAATGTTCACGCCCTGCTAAAGGCTGAACTACCGCTTACAAGAAACGGGACACGGACATGGACGCATACAGAAAGCCCGCTAGGACCTCCTTCGAGACATCACACATGTAAAAGGACAATATAGGAGGAAGGTGGAATCCTATTACACCGGCTCTGAAATGCGTCGTATGTGGCAGGGCTTGCAGATGATAACAAAGGGAAACCCAGCCGTGAGATGCCCAGTGATGCAGAACTCCCAAATGATCTAAATGCCTTTTATGCTCGATTCGAGGAATACAACACTGAGTCTTACCTGAAAGTCCCTGTTGTTCCGGATGACCTTGTAATCTCGCTCTCCCTGGGCAATGTGAGTAAAATGTGTAAACAGGTTAACAATCACAAGGCCACCGGGTCAGACAGAATACCAGGGCACGTTCTCAAAGCATGCGCAGACCAGCTGGCAGGTGTCTTCACAGACATTATCAATCTGTCCTTGTCCCAGTTTGTCCCAACATGTTTCAACCTAACCACCGATGTCCCTGTTCCCAAGAACTCTAAGGTAACCTGCCTAAATGTGGCATCTGTAATTATGAAGTGCTTTGAAAGGATGGTCATAACACACATCAAAACCGTCCTCCCAGGCACCCTGGACACACTCCCATTCGCACACCGCCCCAATTGATCCACAGACGATGCAATCTCAATTGCACTTCACACTGCCCTCTCCCAGCTGGACAATGTGACAATGCTGTTGATAGACTACAGCTCAGCGTTCAACACCATGGTCCTCTCCAAGCTGGGGACTCTGGGACTGAACCAATGTCGTATATAAACCCTGGATAGGTGACGCTATGTCTTGACAAATAAGAGGCTTTGAAGCCACCGGGGCTCCATGATCATACTCCTCCTTTTGGGCTTTGACTAAAGGAGATGAATCATGGGGAAACGAATGGCAGACATGCACAAGCCATGTCTTTAACCCGTCTCCTCCCCTTCATCTACACTGATTAAAGTGGATTTAACAAGTGACCTCAATAAGGGATCGTAGCTTTCACCTAGATTCACCTGGTCAGTCTGTGTCATGGAAAGAGCGTGTGTATACACACACTATATACACACACTCACACACACACTGACACTCTCACACAAAACCCATAGACATTCTCATACACTACATACGCATATGCACACACACATAACACACCCACGTATACCGACAACACAAACACACACACACACAACACACACTCGCGTACCAACAGCACAGACGCATACACACACACACAAACACACACACGTACCGACACAAACACACACACACGTACACACACATTCACACACTCTTTTTTACACTCATCATATGTTGCTGCTACTCTGTTCTTTATTTTACCTTATTATTATCTATCCTGATACCTAGTTACTTTACCCTGCTTTCATGTACATATCTACCTCAAATACCTTATTATTATCTATCCTGATGTCTAGTCACTTTACCCTGCTTTCATGTACATATCTACCTCAAATACCTTATTATTATCTATCCTGATGTCTAGTCACTTTACCCTGCTTTCATGTACATATCTACATCAAATACCTTATTATTATCTATCCTGATACCTAGTTACTTTACCCTGCTTTCATGTACATATCTACCTCAAATACCTTATTATTATCTATCCTGATGTCTAGTCACTTTACCCTGCCTTCATGTACATATCTACCTCAAATACCTTATTATTATCTATCCTGATACCTAGTCACTTTACCCTGCTTTCATGTACATATCTACATCAAATACCTTATTATTATCTATCCTGATACCTAGTTACTTTACCCTGCCTTCATGTACATATCTACCTCAAATACCTTATTATTATCTATCCTGATGTCTAGTCACTTTACCCTGCCTTCATGTACATATCTACCTCAAATACCTTATTATTATCTATCCTGATACCTAGTTACTTTACCCTGCTTTCATGTACATATCTACCTCAAATACCTTATTATTATCTATCCTGATACCTAGTTACTTTACCCTGCTTTCATGTACATATCTACCTCAAATACCTTATTATTATCTATCCTGATACCTAGTCACTTTACCCTGCTTTCATGTACATATCTACCTCAAATACCTTATTATTATCTATCCTGATACCTAGTCACTTTACCCTGCTTTCATGTACATATCTACCTCAAATACCTTATTATTATCTATCCTGATGACTAGTCACTTTACCCTGCTTCCATGTACATATCTACCTCAAATACCTTATTATTATCTATCCTGATACCTAGTCACTTTACCCTGCTTTCATGTACATATCTACCTCAAATACCTTATTATTATCTATCCTGATACCTAGTCACTTTACCCTGCCTTCATGTACATATCTACCTCAAATACCTTATTATTATCTATCCTGATACCTAGTCACTTTACCCTGCTTTCATGTACATATCTACCTCAAATACCTTATTATTATCTATCCTGATACCTAGTCACTTTACCCTGCTTTCATGTACATATCTACCTCAAATACCTTGTACCTCTGCATATTGATCTGGTACTGGTACTCCTTGTATATCCCTCCCTTCATGACTATTTTACTCATCTTGTGTTACTATTGTTGAATTTTTTTGTTCTCTGTATCATTGGGAAGGGCTCATAAACAAGCCTGTCACGTTTAAGTCTACACCAGTTCTATTCTGCACATGTGACAAATAAAATGTGATTTGTTTTACACTCCAGATGGAGGCTGCATTATGCAGATAACACAGCTGTGACTCCCAGACACACCTCTCTTTCTGGAGGCCCACTTGTTCACACTGCTGCCATGTGACTGTTCACACTGCTGCCATGTGACTGTTCACACTGCTGCCATGTGACTGTTCACACTGCTGCCATGTGACTGTTCACACTGCTGCCATGTGACTGTTCACACTGCTGCCATGTGACTGTTCACACTGCTGCCATGTGACTGTTCACACTGCTGCCATGTGACTGTTTACACTGCTGCCATGTGACTGTTTACACTGCTGCCATGTGTGAGATGGCAGAGAAGAGCCAGCAGAGGACACTACTCCTCTGACACCTAAAAGCTAAATGCTGTGGCAGACCGATTCAGAAGAGATCAGCTAGAGACTGATTCAGAAGAGATCAGCTAGAGACTGATTCAGGAGAGATCAGCTAGAGACGGATTCAGGAGAGATCAGCTAGAGACTGATTCAGGAGAGATCAGCTAGAGACTGATTCAGACAAGATCAGCTAGAGACTGAGTCAGACGAGATCAGCTAGAGACTGATTCAGAAGAGATCAGCTAGAGACTGATTCAGGAGAGATCAGCTAGAGACGGATTCAGGAGAGATCAGCTAGAGACGGATTCAGGAGAGATCAGCTAGAGACTTATTCAGGAGAGATCAGCTAGAGACGGATTCAGGAGAGATCAGCTAGAGACTGATTCAGGAGAGATCAGCTAGAGACTGATTCAGGAGAGATCAGCTAGAGACTGATTCAGGAGAGATCAGCTAGAGACTGATTCAGGAGAGATCAGCTAGAGACTGATTCAGACGAGATCAGCTAGAGACTGATTCAGACGAGATCAGCTAGAGACTGATTCAGAAGAGATCAGCTAGAGACTGATTCAGAAGAGATCAGCTAGAGACTGATTCAGGAGAGATCAGCTAGAGACTGATTCAGAAGAGATCAGCTAGAGACTGATTCAGGAGAGATCAGCTAGAGACTGATTCAGAAGAGATCAGCTAGAGACTGATTCAGGACCTGTAGAACCACAGGGAACACTGCTGCCACACCATTTCAATATGTACAGACACCATGTGTATCTCACAAGCATATTTGACCTGAGTCATGGTGTCACTGTGTGTGTGTGTTGTGTGTGTGTGCGTGCGTGTGTTTGGGTGTGTGTGTGTGTGTTTGGGTGCTTGGGTGTGTGTGTTTGGGTGTGCTAGTGTTTGGGTGTGTGTGTGTGTGTGTTTGCGTGTGTGTGTGTGTTTGGGTTCGTGTGTGTGTGTGTTTGGGTGTGTGTGCGTTTGGGTGCATGTGTGTGTTTTTGGGTGCGTGTGTGTTTGTGTGTGCATGTGTGTGTTTGGGTGTGTGTGTGTGTGTTTGCGTGCGTGTGTGTTTGGGTGCGCGTATGTGTGTGTGCGTGTGTGTGCGTTCGTGTGTGTGTGCGTGTGTGTGTGTGTGTGTGTGCGCGCGTGTGTGTGTGTGCATGTGTGTGTGTGTGTTTGGGTGCGTGTGTGTTTGGGTGCGTGTGCGTTTGGGTGCATGTGTGTTTGGGTGCGTGTGTGTGTGTGTGCAGCCACCCCCCTGTGCAGTTCCTAACAGACATAGAGGATGGGTGATCCATCAGTTGCTCTACAACCCAAGTCAGGACAGGACAGTATCTGTGACCCATCAGTCATCTTCAGCTTTGTTTACTGTAAACACAAGTAAATGTCCTGCCCTTAGCCTTCAGCACTGGTACACCACAGTACACCACAGTACAGTATAGGCAGGGAAGAGCACACACACAGTACAGTCAAGCCAGGGGGACTCTCTCCAGGAGAGCCTGCCGTGTAGGGACCGGCTGGTTAGATTCGCTATTTAAACACCACACACACTGAATGTATTTTTCCTATAGTTCACTAAAGATGAACTCCAGTAAAATGAAATCTATATAATAAGGCACAAATAACAGCTAGCTGTATAAGTTCACTTCTACATTCAGACCATTGAACCTTATTGGGATAACAGTAGTGCCCAGATAGGCAGAGGGGAATGACAGGGTAAAACCAGTCTAGATGAACACAAACGTACACACACACACACACACAATGTCCTCCAGAGTCTTCAGCCTCTACATAAGCAGCCTTCTCACACGGCTCCGTTAAGTATAAATGCTCTGCTCTCTCCAGCCAGCCAGGACCTATTAGAAGCTGTGTGGTTGTTACACAGGCCCGAGTTAGCAAACAGAGAACACAAGTGTTGTGGGTGGTTCAGGCTAGTTGTGCTCAGTGGCTCCAGTGAGGAGAAGAGAAGGAGGCAAGGAGGCAGAGGGGCTGGGAGTGAGGGGCCATCAGGAGCCTGTAAGAGGCAGCAGTGAGGAGAAGAGAAGGAAGGCAAGGAGGCAGTGTGGCTGGGAGTGAGGGGCCTTCAGGAGCCTGTAAGAGGCAGCAGTGCGTAGCGGGAGTGGATGTCAGCGCGTGCCTTGCTACTGTCCTGTCTGCTCCAGACCATTGTCTCAGCAGGCTCCCCTCTCTCCTTCCCTCTCTTCCCACCTCTCTCTCTCTCCCTCTTCCTTCCTCTCTCTTTCACTCTCTGGGCCATCCCACTCTCTCTACCTCTCTCTCCCGATTAATCTCTCTCTCTTGATCCCTCCCTCACATTTTCTTCCTATCTCATCTACTCCCCTCTCCCCCTCCAAGCCTACAGTCCAGACGGACAGAACCTTGAGAACCGGACGGTAATGCTCCCCGTTCCCTAGAATTGGAGCACAGGGCGTGTTGCGGCATTAGTGCTTAACAGGCCGTGAAATAGCAGCCTGCCTCTCTGACGTCTCCCCCATCACTCCAGGTGAGCTGGCCAGACGGCTAGATAAATGAGCAACCACCCTGCCCCTCTCCTAATCTACCCAGAATGCATCTGGCTTGGGGACCTGAGGAGAGGAGAGTTGTCGGTCTGTGATTAGCTCACCACTCCTTCTCTCCTACTTGTTCTGCTGCTCAGCTTAACTCCCCTATGCTTCCCCCAAAAACGGTATGTCCCAAGACTGTTTTGGGCTTCAGACTCACAAGTGGAAACACAACATGTCTTAAGGTCAAGCACTGGTGTAAAACCCTGCCGTGGAAAAAGGATCCAAGTGCCATTTCCCATGACTGTTGGCCAGACATCAACCTGAGGTGTAGGTTGTTTTAATAGATAATCTAGTATGATGTCATTGAGCGTTCTACACACAGGTTGAGCATAGACTACGTAGCACTAGAATCCCTGGCTTCTCCTTGTGTAATAGCAGAGAACCTCTGTTCTGGTTCAGCTAGCCATGGACAGATCAACACTGACACACTCCGATTGATCCTAGACCTGGTCAGATTCAAACCGTCACCCACCCACCTCCCGTCATGATTAGCTTCTAATGTGGACCCCCCCCCCCCCCTCCATCCCCTCTTCCCATTATTCCTGAGCTTTAATAAACTCCCCCAAACACAGATCAATTTCTATTAAGTGAAGGTGGCTGTGCCTCTGACTAATTTCATTACCACAGGCTAATTAAACCGAATAGAATAAGCTTTCTTGTTTAGGAGCACAGAAGGCAAAAGCTCCAACACTCTTGGAACTCAATGCCAATATCCTTCCATTCCCCCCTCCAACCCCCTAAACAGTGGCCTGCTCATCACTCCTCCTAACATGTCAGTCCATGTTGGATATGTCTTAATGCGGGATTTCAGCCGTGCAACTGTGAAATGAAGGAAGCTAATGCAGCATGTCGGTGGCTCAATCCCCTCTGCTCATTGATAATAATGGAGCCAAATGTCAAAATGTTAGCGGCTAATGCTGTAATGGAGTGGACCCTGGACTGGGCTGGATGCAGGGAGCGTTGCATGAAGATAGATGCTAGGCTCCACACCGCACCACATTGTCTGCACTGTCTCCCATATCACATGACCTTGAGGGTCTAGAGTAGACTCAATGCTTTGGGCTTTGTGCTGTTTTTTTTTTAGATAGAAATTAAAATCACTTAGGTGAGACGATTCCAATGTTAATTTGATATTCTACCAACACAAAGAGGAGTTATGTTGTCCAGAGACGATACTATGGCTTTGTTCTGTGTTGTTTATGTTCGTTTGCAATTTAGTCACTGAGGGCCTTCTTCGTTTCTGTCAAGGTGAGAAGAATCCAATGTTTGTTTGGTATTCTACCAACGCAAAGGAGACTTGTATTTGCAAGAGACTCGAGAGTGTTGTTGGTTTTAGATCTCTGTGTGTATGTTAAGGAGAAGATAGTTGAGGTCGAAGAGACGGCAACTGGGTTGCAGACAGTGTAGTGTGTGTTGCGTGGCAGTCTGATATCACTAGATTGCAGGGCCAGATGTGGAGAGAGGACAAAACAAACTGGACAAAACAAACTGGTCTCTCTCTCTCTCTCTCTCTCTCTCTCTCTCTCTCTCTCTCTCTCTCTCTCTCTCTCTCTCTCTCTCTCTCTCTCTCTCTCCCTCTCTCCCTCTCTCCCTCTCTGTGAAGGCAGTGACATCACGCATGACATCACTCTCCCTTACTCCAACTCAGGTGTGACATTGGGACCAGATAACTGACAACCTGTAGGTCACCAACACCACCAGAGGCAGAGATGTTTCCTCCCTATTTTTAAAATGTTTGATTTCAACTTATAGACGAGGCAGGCCTTTTAAACAACGGTGGGTTTTGTCAAGACAGTAAATCGATGAACTCTATTGTCTCCTCTCTTCCCTTGGTGGGTCTGCTTTGTGATTCGTAGAATTTGTTATTTGACTCTGGGCGCTGCTCACGCTGTAGCCTGCCTCCGTTTCCCTTTTGAATTACCTGAATGTGTTAGAGATAAAAACAATCTGTTTGTGATCTTTTTTAAAGGCCCGTTACCATGGCTATAACTCCTAACTTCCTGCTAGGGTAAAGGAAGGTAGTCATTGAAGCTGTTCTGTCACTGAAAGCACAGGAAATAGACCGTTGTCCTATTTCATTCAGGTTCGTATTCCTTTATTCACCTGGATAACGTAATAAGATGGACCTACCTATGCAGAAACAGAGGAATAGAACTGCTTACAACAAATTCACAGCCAGTAATGTATGATTGTCAAGACAACAGAATTCAATTATACCTCATGGTACAACACTATATGTATTTAATGTGTATATTAACACACTGATAAGGTAATACATATGTATTTAGCCATAGCACTAAACTACACAGTCACATTGAATGATACTGTTCCACCGTGTACTACAGAACAAAGCACCATGTGTCACGCCCTGGCCATAGAGAGGCTTTTATTCTCTATTTTTGGTTAGGCCAGGGTGTGACTAGGGTGGGCATTCTAGTTTCTTTCTTTCTATGTTTTCTATTTCTTTGTGTTTGGCCGGGTGTGGTTCTCAATAAGAGGCAGCTGTCTATCGTTGTCTCTGATTGGGAATCATACTTAGGCAGCCTTTTTTCCTTTCGCATTTGTGGGTATTTGACTATGTTAGTGGCATTGTTGCCCAAGTTAAGCGGTGCGGTCATTTCCTTGTTTTGTTGGTGACATTCATTAAAAATAAAAGAAATGTACGCTCATCACGCAGCGCTTTGGTCCGGTCATTTCCACGACGACGCCCGTGACACCATGTGTCATGGCTGTGCTACTATAGACTGAATCATAATGTGTTTGTGTTTACTATAGGCTGAACCAGCGGGTTCCCACGTTAGTGTTTCCTGCCAGTATTCACAGTGGATTCACGTGTCCAGCTCACCCATGGTTTTCTCTTTAAGCTGAGTGGAATTAGTTTTCTGCTCTTACTTCGTCATGATCACTGAACTACTCAGTAGCATGTAAGCCTTTCATGCCGACCTTGCTATCACCACTTAAATCCCACAGCAGGATTTGGGGCTAATTTTAGGAGGAGGGTGTAGAGGAAGTGGCTGTTGAATGTATAAGAGCCTGTCAAAAGCTGTGTATTATCACCACTTTCCCCTTGATTTAATTTGCCACTTGTTGCCCCCCCGTCCCCCGTCCCCCCCCCCCGTCACCATGTTGTCATGCTGAGGAGCTCCACAGGGATCCTTCTTTATTGTGACGGGAGGGAGGAAGGAAGGGAGGGAGGGAGGAAGGGAGGAAGGGAGAAACATCCGACGACTGGAGAAGACCTTAATGTGTCGATCAAGCTGAAGACTTTGACTTGATTTTGCATTTTTGTATTGGCTTGATTACACACACACACACTCACACACAAACACGCACACACCTCTACACCATTCTTTTCTCCTGGGTCTGTGTGAGGAGGCACATAAACATGGCCCAGGAGATGAGCTGTGATTCATGGAGCATGGAGATGAAGAGTGTAGATAATATGATGGACAGAAATACCCTGCGGTGATGCATTAAGGTCTCTGAGCTCACTGTGTTAAAACAAATACAAATGAATCAATAAGCGGGAGAGAGAACAGAGAGTGAATAACTAATGTGGGGGAGGGGGAGATGGCTTGTAGCATTGGGTGGCCCATCTGAGCACCATACTGACTCGTGTGGGGATGACGAAGAGAGAGAGAGAGGCAGCAAGGGCTTTTTGAAATGTAACGGGACTGTGCGTGAGCCCCCACTGCCTCGCTCCGTGTGCCAGTCATTATCTCCGTGATCGCTGGAGCTGCACTAAAGCAACTGAACTCGTCCTGCGTTTGATACAGCTCCCCTGGGACAGACACACACACACCGAGAGAAGCATCACCCCAAGATATGCAAAGATGATGGAGGCGGGCGCGTAGGGGAAAACAGAGGCTGTTGGAGGGGGGGCTATGCTAGTCTACAGTAGGCTTTGCGTGACACAGTCAGTGGCTGCCTAGCGTATGATCTCTCCTCTGCTCTGCTACAGTACACTCCAGTGAGCCAGAGAGAGAGACAGAGGCCGGAGCAGCACAAGACTTGGGCCTAATGGTAATGACTGACTTTCACTACTAAGGCCTCACTGCCCTCTCTCTGACACAACAGAGAAGTGCATTCAGACTGTACTGTACAATACAGAGCAAGAGCCCACTAACGTGTGGCAACGCTACATCATTTCTGTGTCATGTCAATTCTGATGATTTACTAAAGTCGAGTTAGGAGATATGACATTGTAGCAGTGGGTAAATCTGCCAACTGTTTCGCATCTGTTATTCTGTTTCCAGTTGGAGAACTTTTTGACCTCCAACTAATTTTGTCAGAATGGGCTGTAATGAGGATGAATCAGAGGAATATTCTGTCTGCACAGCCCACAGACCTGAAAGGAACCAGTTCAAAGTGGATACTCTAAGGACACAGCTTTAGACCGACTCTCAAGTGTCTCTCACCCTCAACTCCCTCACCTCAGGGAGCGAGTGCCGGTTTCTCTCCTCTTCACCAGAATCTCTTTATAATGATCTACATGAGGACTCTGGATTCATCACAGTCACAGCAGGGTAGCAGGTTGTCTTTCTTCTTGACCACAGGGTCAAAGAGGGTATGTTGAACTGTTGTACGGAATGACATTCTATTTCTAGGAACCTGTAAAATACATGATATAGGCTGAGTGAAATGTCTTGGATCGCTCTTTGGGAAATAGTATATTGCTAAATCCCCCCTTCTCTCTGAAGAGGCGGCTGTAATACTCTCTCCCCTCCTAGAAAGCTGTTCCCGTGGAAGAAGCAGTTCTCTGTAGAAAGGCTATTTCCTCAGACCCTGTAGTGCTAGCTGAGTCAGGCTCTCTCCTCTTCTCTCGTCTCCCCGTCTCTCTCCTCTTCTCTCGTCTCCCCGTCTCTCTCCTCTTCTCTCGTCTCCCCGTCTCTCTCCTCTTCTCTCGTCTCCCTGTCTCTCTCCTCTTCTCTCGTCTCCCAGTCTCTCTCCTCTTCTCTTGTCTCCCCGTCTCTCTCCTCTTCTCTCCCCGTCTCTCTCCTCTTCTCTCGTCTCCCTGTGTCTCTCCTCTTCTCTCGTCTCCCTGTCTCTCTCCTCTTCTCTCGTCTCCCAGTCTCTGTCCTCTTCTCTTGTCTCCCCGTCTCTCTCCTCTTCTCTCGTCTCCCCGTCTCTGTCCTCCCGCTGGCCTCGAAAACTTGTTTCACCGTTGGGAAGGGCCCGTAAGTAAGCATTTCACTGTTAGTCTACACCTGTTGATTACGAAGCATGTGACGAATAACATTTGATATGATTTGCTTCCTTTTATCTGCCTGAGGGGGGGGGGGGGGGGGCAGAGAGGGAGCACAGCCCTCTGTTGGTGTTAGGATACCACCAGGGCGCCAAGGGGTTGAAAGTGGAATCACTGTGTTATCTGCTTTATAGATGGATGTTCAGTACTGTACAGTATACAGTACACCCGTCTACATGGGATGGGCCCACATTTCAAAGCACCTTGTTTTTCTCTCTCCGTCTGCAGACATCTTTGCACATTGACATTAGCGTCGCGATGAGTTCCTAAATTGTCCTCCATCCATATACAGTACAGGCTGTAAATGTAACTTTCACACGTGTGGCTTATGTTCATTTCAACCTCTGATATTTTTCTGCTTGTTTACTGTGTATCTGCTGCCGAGGAGGTGGTGTACACAACTTCATGTATTATCAACTCTGGGTGTAGAGGAAGTTTAGAACCAAGTTGCTGCTGCTGCATGTTTAATAACTGCAAAATCAAACCGTACCAATGTTCCCACATCCAGCCTTCAAAGCATTGGTAATGAGCTGCGCTGGAGAGTTCAAAGAGACTGTTAAAGTGTTTATATCAACATCTATAGTGTGTGGCGTGCTGAGAGACACTGTTTATACTGACAGGGATATATAGAGAGGATTGATATTTAACATGAAAGAGTGACTTAAGAGGAGTTTAACAGAGAAAACAGGTTAAACCCTTATGCTCCGGGCAACAGGGGAAACCGTTAGGGAGCGAGAATGTTCTCCATTCATTCACACGCACAAGGCTATTCTGTTCCCTCTCTTCTCTACGTTGCTTTTCTCTTCAGTATTTTCTTCTGTTTGTCTCTCGTTCCATGACGCTTCACCATGCCTGAGTTAACCTTGTTCTTTACACTGGTCCTCCATTTTGTTCCCATTGCTTTTCTTTTTTGCCCTGTCCCTTTATTTCCCTCATCATTTCACTTTGACGGCTCTATTTAAATAAACCTGAAGCAAATCTACATGTGTGCTGTTTTCACGATCACAATTATCGAAACAATTATCGAAGCACTTGCATGCCTTGGCGTGGAAAGGGCTGGGTTTTGATGTGGGTGTGTCCAGGCGATGCCCCTCACTGGCCAATCAGAACGTGCTCCATGGCGAAAGATGTGGTTGCTTCAGGTTGTGTATTTAAGGTATTTTATGTATCGCCGTGAACTCAACTCCAATTCCAAAGTTAGTCCGTTATAGTTTGTTCAATGGCTTACAGAAACGAAATGACAAAATGGAGACCTATCTTTGCTAAATACATTCATTTGAAACTATTTGCAGTCCACATTGTTCTTAGTAAATGCATGACTTCAATAGCATTCACACTGATATGGGGTCTAGGCCTACTGTATGTTGCATTATGGCTGAGCATGGACATGCCAAACCTTGTCAATGAGCAAGATTCTATTCATTATTGATAAGGTCGAACAAAAAGGATTAGAAAGGTAATTGGAACTGTCTTACAGATCAGATCGCATCCACTCATCTCCAGCAGTTGCAGTGCAAGTCTGCCACGGACGTTGTCACCATAGAACCAGGAAGGGGAATCATTCGGATAAGTTTGGTTGTAATACAATTGAACGAAAAACAAGCAATACGTTTTTTTTTAAACAACAACAACAATAAATCAGTGTAAAATGTAATGATATCATAAAACTACCAGGATACAAAAGCCAGACACTGCTGTTGAACCAGCCATTGTTATTGTATACCCATATAGACACAGACACACACACACAGAGGCCTAAGGGAGGGATTGGATTTTGATCACATGAAACGGAAAATCAAGCCATTTTTACAGCTTACAGATGACTATCTAAATACGAGGTTTCACCGATATTCACCAAGGTTCTCATTCTCGTGTCATGATGGGCATGAACACGTAGCCTGCTGTACATCATGGAGGGGGTTTTATGCACGTCCAGAATGGGATCTGCATGGCTAAAAGAACGTGGGCCTGCCTACAATGCATAGGTAAAAAGGGAATGTCAGATCACTGTTTTACTCCTCTCAAACTTGATATTTTATTAAAGCTTTGGTGATTAAGATGTATTTCCAAGCGGTCTCAGAAGCCCAGCCCTTCATTGACTGTCTTGACTATACTTCGGGAGGCTATTGCTTAGTTTTTAATCAATTAAAGCGAAATGGGAAAAAAACATTTGTTTTCATATTTCCAAATGCGAAGTATACAGGCACCAAAAGCACATTAGGCTACTCTTGTTCCATGCGTATATGGACAGTGTGTGTTACGGCTGGATAGGCTGTGTTTCCGCCGTCAATATTAATGCCATAACCAACTGTGTTACCGCTAAAACCAGCTTTGTCTTAAATATCCCTACCAGCGCTGCCTGAAATGAACACTTTGGACCTTGTTTTTAAGGACACACCTCAAATATTTCCCCCACGCCCATCTGAGCCCAAGTGAGCTGGTATAAGACATGTAAATTGCCGAACCGTTAAGGCTGGAAACTGCCAGGCAGTTTTTACATGACGAAATGGCAAACTAACGTGCGTTTGACACTAGCCAGCCGAAAATAGAGCCCTGATTCTCCTTTTGTTGTCGGTTAGGGAGGCTTTGCTGAAATGAAAGGGAATTTTGCAACGGTGAATATATTTATATTGTACACAAAAATGTGCAGGAGATGAGTCATTTCTGTAAAACCCATGGGGGGGGGGGGGTCTGAATGTGTTCTGCCTGGTGTGTAGACACACTGGTCCCTTGTTTATGTCACTGTCACCCAGTAAACCTATTACCCATTGTACACACACATATGCTCGCACACACACACGCACGCACACACACACACACACACACACACACACACACACACACACAGATGCACGCATACAGACACAGATGCACACACACACACACACAAACTTACACGCGTGCACACACACAAAAAGAAAAGCTAACACAAGCATGCGCACACAGATCATCAACATTCTGCTCTCTATCTCGTGGCTATAAAAGCATGGTAGGCATTTCAAAGTGTTGTCCTCATGCAGACATGCCCCCTATAAGTGTATGTACACAGTATAAACCTAGGCAAACTACCACACACACTCACGTCTGTACATACACACCAATGGAACCTAATCCTGCAAGAGATGGGGGTTAAAGAAACCAAAAATGGCTTGTCTAGGATATATAAAAATACATCCTAAAGGTAGAAGGTAGAGGGTGAAAAAAGTCTGGAAAGGAGAAGAGAGAGGGAGAGAGGCTTTGGAAGGTGGATGGATGGCGAGGGGGAATAGAGATGGCGGGGGGCTGCTGAGCGAGGAGGAGAGAGAAAGCCAGAATGAAGGATATATAGCCCCTGGCAAACAGAAAACAATTGTTACACTGCCTCATATAACCCACTTCAACCTTAAACAGAAGGTTTTTTTTCACTCAATTAATTTCTACACATTGGGGCAAAGGGCCTGGGCTGAAAGAAATACCTTTATATGCTTCCACTGCCGATGAACCTGGACTGTTCTTTCTCTGGAAACACAGACTGCATATGGAGTAGAATACATGGAATGATAAAAACACAATATAGAAATAGTACATGACGTTATGCAGTGTAATATCTGTAGCCTATAGGAACGCCGTTTCTGGACCATTTATTGTGACAGTTAATATTATTTTTTATTTGGTTACACATTTGCATAAATGTATAGACTCAATCGTTTATTCATGGATCACACAGGAGTTATTCTGTATATCTTTCCACAAACTTTAGACATATTTGATCTTATTACATGTAAAGCTGAGGGCAAGCTAGACCAATGAAACAATAATTAAGACACAAAATACGAGTATTGGGAAATGTTCTGAGCAGATTTAGTCAAAAAATGAATCCCTAATGATTAATTAGCCTTTTAAAATGATAAACTTGGATTAGCTAACACAATGTGCCATTGGAACACAGGAGTGATGGTTGCTGATAATGGGCCTCTGTACGCCTATGCAGATATTCCATTAAAAAATCTGCCATTTCAAGCTACGATAGTAATTTACAACATTAACAATGTCTACATTGTATTTCTGATCATTTTGATGTTATTTTAATGGACAAAAAATGAGCTTTTCTTTCAAAAACAAGGACATTTCTAAGTGACGCCAAACTTTTGAACGGTAGTGTACCTCGTCTCCTACTCTGCCCCCAGGCTCTGAGACTGCTGTCTGTCTGAGTTGTGGTCTGAGCTGGTCTGGTTACCAAGCTTTGCTGGCCAGAGGCATAGCTTGCTATATTTACTGTGCTGACAGTGTGCAATGGGACTTTCTGGATGTTGATTGTGTGACGGACCTGAATTTGTCTGAACCGTCTCAGTGCTTCTCCTGCCGACACTGTGCTTCCCCTTTAATTCCCGATTGAATAGCCAGCATCAGCTGAGCAAAGAAAAGGGTTGTGAAGGTGCTGCGAATGAGGAAGCGTTCAACCCTCAGTTCCAAAAGGAGACACCTTAGTCTGGAATAGCTTGCAGCATGAAGGATCATCAAAAGTAGAACTAATACTGAAAAGTTTGTGCTGAGTTGTTGTTAGCACTCACTTCTGAAGACCCTCAGTCCCGCTTTTGAAGATAACAAATTTAATTTGTGATTAGTGACAGTGTTGCTAAGAGCCCCAACCGTCACGCTGAACTAACACCAGTTAGAGAGGTCACAGCGCCACAATGCTGCCTGCCACCCTAATGGAAAATCTAAGGGATAAAAATCAATGTCTCCTTTTGAAAAAGTACTAGCTTCCTATCTTTCATTAGAAAACCCTTTTGCAATTATGTTAGCACAGCTGAAAACGGTTGTTCTGATTAAAGAAGCAATACAACTGGCCTTCTTTAGACTAGTTGAGTATCTGGAGAATCAGCATTTGTGGGTTAGATTACAGGCTCAAAATGGTCAGAAACAAAGCACTTTCTTCTGAAACTCGTCAGTCTATTCTTGTTCTGAGAAATGAAGGCTATTCCACGCGAGAAATTGCCAAGAAACTGAAGATCTGGTACAACGCTGTGTAATACTCCCTTCACAGAACATTGCAAACTGGCCCTAACCAGAATTGAAAGAGGAGTGGGAGGCCCCGGTGCACAACTGAGCAAGAGAACAAGTACATTAGAGTGTCTAGTTTGAGAAACAGACATCCTCAACTGGCAACAGTGAAGAGGCAACTCTGGGATGCTGACCTAGGCAGAGTTGCGAAGAAAAAGCCATATTTCAGTCTGGCCAATAAAAAGAAAAGATTATGATAGGCAAAAGAACGCAGACACTGGACAGAGGAACTCTGCCTAGAAGGCCAGCATCCGGAGTCGCCTCTTCACTGTTGACGTTGAGACTGGTGTTTTGTGGCTACTATTTATTGAAGCTGCCAGTTGAGGACTTGTGAGGCAAGTTTTCAAGATATTGGACTTTCAAGAAGCTAAGTGTCACCTGCCACATCATCATGAAAATCCTTTATCTTGAAAATGTGATTGCTGACATGCAAAACCTTTTTTGGACTGTATCAACAGTGTACAAATTTTTAAAAAGTGTTTTTGACTGGATTTTTCCTTTAAGGTCAAGTTCCAGAGTTGAGAGAGAGGTGCTGGTGGCTTCCAACTAGCACAGAAACACTGATAAACTGGGGTAGATGGATTAGTAGAATGATGAGGCAATGTCTTAATGGCTGCTGTCCTTAAAGGGAAAGCATCTTAAAATCTCTTCTCTGTGTGTGAGTAAATGCAAGGGCAGCATGCGGGCATGGCACAGCAGTGATCACTTCCCATTAAGTGAGTGAGAAGCGCTGGGGAGAGGCCTAGCTGTTTTCACAGGGTCCGTCTGTACCAGCAGTACTACCCTAGCAGCAACAGCAGTACTACCCTAGCAGCAACAGCAGCACTACCCTAGCAGCAACAACAGAACTACCCTAGCAGCAACAGCAGTACTACCCTAGCAGCAACAGCAGTACTACCCTAGCAGCAACAGCAGTACTACCCTAGCAGCAACAGCAGTACTACCCTAGCAGCAACAGCAGAACTACCCTAGCAGCAACAGCAGAACTACCCTAGCAGCAACAGCAGAACTACCCTAGCAGCAACAGCAGAACTACCCTAGCAGCAACAGCAGTACTACCCTAGCAGCAACAGCAGTACTACCCTAGCAGCAACAGCAGTACTACCCTAGCAGCAACAGCAGTACTACCCTAGCAGCAACAGCAGTACTACCCTAGCAGCAACAGCAGTACTACCCTAGCAGCAACAGCAGTACTACCCTAGCAGCAACAGCAGTACTACCCTAGCAGCAACAGCAGTACTACCCTAGCAGCAACAGCAGTACTACCCTAGCAGCAACAGCAGTACTACCCTAGCAGCAACAGCAGAACTACCCTAGCAGCAACAGCAGTACTACCCTAGCAGCAACAGCAGCACTACCCTAGCAGCAACAGCAGTACTACCCTAGCAGCAACAGCAGTACTACCCTAGCAGCAACAGCAGAACTACCCTAGCAGCAACAGCAGAACTACCCTAGCAGCAACAGCAGAACTACCCTAGCAGCAACAGCAGAACTACCCTAGCAGCAACAGCAGAACTAGCCTAGCAGCAACAGCAGTACTACCCTAGCAGCAACAGCAGTACTACCCTAGCAGCAACAGCAGAACTACCCTAGCAGCAACAGCAGTACTACCCTAGCAGCAACAGCAGTACTACCCTAGCAGCAACAGCAGTACTACCCTAGCAGCAACAGCAGTACTACACTAGCAGCAACAGCAGTACTACCCTAGCAGCAACAGCAGTACTACCCTAGCAGCAACAGCAGTACTACCCTAGCAGCAACAGCAGTACTACCCTAGCAGCAACAGCAGCAGTACCCTAGCAGCAACAGCAGCAGTACCCTAGCAGCAACAGCAGCACTACCCTAGCAGCAACAGCAGAACTACCCTAGCAGCAACAGCAGTACTACCCTAGCAGCAACAGCAGTACTACCCTAGCAGCAACAGCAGCAGTACCCTAGCAGCAACAGCAGTACTACCCTAGCAGCAACAGCAGTACTACCCTAGCAGCAACAGCAGTACTACCCTAGCAGCAACAGCAGTACTACCCTAGCAGCAACAGCAGTACTACCCTAGCAGCAACAGCAGTACTACCCTAGCAGCAACAGCAGTACTACCCTAGCAGCAACAGCAAAACTAGTCAGTGTCAGAGTGGGCTGAAGCCCTGGCCTGGATGGCTCTTTAAACAACAGCACACAGTGGAATATAATGACCACACTCTCCCCTCCTTCCCACAATGCCAGGAAGGAGAGGACGCAAGAGGCATTCTTCTCATTCCTCCCTTTTTTCCCGTATAATTTGTCCGATAATGGTGAAAGATGTTTCATCGCCATTTCTCTCTCTTTCTCTCTCTCTTTTCTCCCTGGTTTCTGCGCTCTGCTCTGTCTTGAAGTGAAATCCAGAGATAAAACCTCAGCGGCGCTCCGTGTTTAATGGAGCTTAATCCCCCAGATTTGAGATACGGAGCTGTGAGGTAATTCCCTCGCCGCTCGCCATCTCCCTCCCGTCTCCACCAATACAACATGGGGTCATGTGACCAGCCTACAGCCTGCCTTTAGTCCCCTGCCAGGACAGAGAGACAGATGGACGAACAAGTGGACAGACAGACAGGAAGGCACGCAAAGACCACAACTGCACCCGAGGACTGACGCTTTGTGATACATGGTCAATACCAGGAAGGATAGCGACTGGATGCTGTGTATTTCATTGCATGATTTTCTGTAAAAGTCTGTAATTCCAAGCATATCAACAGTTTCCTCTTTGTCAAATCCGATGATTCAGTCAGTCCCAGTCTCCTGTTGACTGTGTGTGTTAGAGATGTTACATTCCATTTAACCAGACAAGTGAATGAACAGACCCCAGTAGAGAGGTCTGGCGTGAGGATTTATGTTTCGTTCATTAGCACTGACTCACTCAGAGAGTTTTACCAGCTAATCTGTATCACACAGACAGATAAACCAAAGTACCGAATTTCATGAGTCACGCACGCCAAGCTTAGTGTCCATCCACAGCACGCAGAGCCACAAAAACAAAGTCACAGCTGGAGGCAGGAGTGTTTAGAGGGGTTATATGGTTTTCAGCCTGAGAAGACGCTTGTCTGGCTGTTTGTCTGTCTGTCTGGCTGCGTCTGTCTGTCTGGCTGTGTCTGTCATTATATCCAGCACACACAGTCCTCCCAAAGTGATGAGCTGCCACTAAGCAATGTGCTATTCATCCTGGCAGTGAAATTATTTTCAATCCCGGCCCATAAAGCTCTCTCGGCAGGCGATATGCAGAGCCCTCTCATTCCCTCTGACACTCTGTTTGAGAATAGCCAGTCTGCACTTCAATTTGCCTCACCACTTGCATGTGGGGGAAGACTTGACGTACGCTTCATTGTAGAAGTGTGAGATTGTCCACAAGGATGATTGTAGCAATAGTGGTTGTTAGAGAGAGGGTGGAGGCGGGGGGTGACAATGAAAGAGCGAGTACGAATGTGTTTAGTGTGTGATTCTGTGAATATAGTTGTGAGGGAGATAGAGAGAGAGACTTCCATCAGTATTAGTATGAAACAGCTCTCTCTGATTTTCTATCCTCTAATTACCTTCCTCCACTCTCCCTCTCCACGGTTTTCCTCTATTCTCTCTCTCTTCCTCTATTCTCTCTCTCCACTTTCCCCTCCATCTTTGTTTTCTCATCCCTCCTGCATTCTGCGTCCCTCCTAATTGTCTGGGGAGTGAAGAGACACACACACACACACACACACTGACAGAGACAGAGACAGCACACTCCACAACACACAAACCCATTACAGCTATTGTCCAAAGCAACATCAGCAGTCTTGGCCACTTGTGCAGACATGACAAACAGCCGTGCAGGCATCAGTGTGTCAGAGTGAAGGGGAGAGGAGGAGTGTTTCTGTGCATGCATGTTTAACAGGTGAGAAGGCACATTGTCCTCTATGATAGCACTGTCTCTGGCACGGCAGAATCTACTGTATGTCTCAATCACCCTACTGCCATCCAGCCTTGTCCAGCCCCATCCAGCCCCATCCAACCCCATCCATTAGGGCTCCTGAGTGGCGCAGCAGTCTAAGGCAATGCATCTCAGTGCTAGAGGCGTCGCTACAGACAACCGTATCACAACCGGCCTTGATTGGGAGTCCTATAGGGCGGCGCACAATTGGCCCAGCGTCGTCCGGGTTTGGCCGGTCTAGGCCGTCATCGTAAATAACAATTTGTTCTTAACTGACTTGCCTAGTTAACTCAAGGTTAAATAAAAAATGTAATAAATCCAACCCCATCTGCACATATCCAAACCCATCCAGCCCCTATCAAAACCCATCTGCCCATATCCAACCCCATCTGCCCCTATCCAAACCCATCCAGCCCCTATCAAAACCCATCTGCCCATATCCAACCCCATCTGCCCCTATCCAAACCCATCCAGCCCCTATCAAAACCCATCTGCCCATATCCAACCCCATCTGCCCCTATCCAAACCCATCCAGCCCCTATCTAGCCATATGCAACCCCATCCGCCCCTATCCAAACTCATCTGCCCCTATCCAGCCATATCCAAACCCATCCTCCCCTATCCAAACCCATCCGTCCCTATTCCAAACCCATCTGCACCTATCCAGCCATATCCAAACCCATCCGCCCCTATCCAAACCCATCTGCCCCTATCCAGCCATATCCAACCCCATCCGCCCCTATCCAAACCCATCTGCCCCTATCCAGCCATATCCAACCCCATCCGCCCCTATCCAACCCCATCCGCCCCTATCCAGCCATATCCAAACCCATCCAGCCCCTATCCAACCCCATCCGCCCCTATCCAACCCCATCCGCCCCTATCCAGCCATATCCAACCCCATCCGCCCCTATCCAAACCCATCCAGCCCCCCATCCAGCCCTATCCAGCCATATCAAACCCCATCCGCCCATATCCAAACCCATCTGCCCCTGTCCAGCTATATTCAGCCATATCCAACCCCATCCGCCCCTATCCAAACACATCCAGCCCCACCCAGCTCCTATCCAGCCATATCCAACCCCAGCCAGCCCCATCCAGTGCCAACAGAACAGGGGCCAGGCTTCTCTGCCAAGGTCCTCTCCATCTCCTCTTCCTCCCCCTGCACAGCACATAACCACAGCTCTCCTCTCCTTTGCATAATTACCCTGGTAATTGTGGAGTAATTGACTGCATCACCTGCTCCAGGGAAGCTCTGGTGTTAATAAACAGCTGGAATGTACACCACATGTTGTTGGAGAGAGAGGGAGAGCATATTGGGGAGAGAGTACGGATTGGGTAGAGGGTGGGGAGGCGAGAGGGAGAGCATATTGGGGAGAGAGTACGGATTGGGTAGAGGGTGGGGAGGTGAGAGGGAGAGCATATTGGGGAGAGAGTACGGATTGGGTAGAGGGTGGGGAGGTGAGAGGGAGAGCATATTGGGGAGAGAGTACGGAATGGGTAGAGGGTGGGTAGGTGAGAGGGAGAGCATATTGGGGAGAGAGTACGGATTGGGTAGAGGGTGGGGAGGTGAAAGGGAGAGCATATTGGGGAGAGAGTACGGATTGGGTGGGGAGGTGAGAGGGAGAACATATTGGGGAGAGAGTACGGATTGGGTAGAGGGTGGGGAGGTGAGAGGTAGAACATATTGGGGAGAGAGTACGGATTGGGTAGAGGGTGGGGAGGTGAGAGGGAGAACATATTGGGGAGAGAGGAAAGGTTGGATAGAGGATGGGAGGAGGAGAGAGAGTGAGGTTGGAAGGGGGAGAGATGGAGGGAGGGTGGCAGGGAGGAGGAGAGATGGAGGGAGGGTGGAAGGGGGAGAGATGGAGGGAGAACATATTGGGGAGAGAGGACAGGTTGGATAGAGGATGGGAGGAGGAGAGAGAGTGAGGTTGGAAGGGGGAGAGATGGAGGGAGGGTGGCAGGGAGGAGGAGAGATGGAGGGAGGCTGACAGGGAGGAGGAGAGATGGAGAGAAGAAGAGGCATGTATGCATGCTAATACAGGCAGCTACGTAGCTAACGACAGTGTATTGGGATTAGGAACACATCTCATTCATTTGTTATGGAAGTGTATGCACAATTATTTGGCCTATGGAAAGAGATTAGTGAGTGGGATATAGATACTGAGAGAATGAGATGGATAGATGGGGAAAATGAGAGAGCGAGAGAGAGAAAGAGGGAGAGGCCTCTCAGAGATATTGCCATTAAGGAACTCTGATGAATCGACACCTGCAGAGTAGAGCAGAGAAGAGCAGAGTATAGTAGAGCATAGTATAGTAGAGTAGAGCAGAGTAGAGTAGATCAGAGCATAGTAGAGCAGAGTATAGTAGGGCAGAGTATAGTAGAGCATAGTATAGTAGAGCATAGTAGAGTAGAGCAGAGTAGAGCTGAGTATAGTAGAGCAGAGTATAGTAGAGCAGAGCATAGTAGAGCAGAGTATAGTAGAGTAGAGCTGAGTATAGTAGAGCTGAGTATAGTAGAGCAGAGTAGAGTAGAGCAGAGCGGTGCAGAGTATAGTAGAGCAGTACAGAGTAGAGCAGAGTATAGTATAGCAGAGCAGAGTACAGGACAGTAGAGCAGAGCAGAGCAGAGTAGAGTATAGTATAGTATAGTAGAGTAAAGTATAGCAGAGCAGAGTATAGTAGAGTAGAGTAGAGCAGAGTAGGCCCAGTTAGACCCAACAGCCAGCAGCCAGGCCCCAAACCCTCATACGTACCCCAGGACCCCAGCTCGCCAGCTCTGCTGTCTTCAATTAGAACAACCTTGATTTGATTCCCTCGGCTGTGCCCTCTGAAGGGGTGAGGAGGAGGGGTGAGGAGGATGGCATGATTGATGTGGCGAGTGGGTTTTTAGGGAGGGGGTGTGTGCCCCGCCTGGGGGACAGCAGGCGATCAGTGTGACCAATCTGTAATGGAGGGTGAGTGGGCGTACTGGCGTAGGGCAAAGGCGTATTGCCCGGCTCTTATTGAGGCTGTCAATCATTGCCTCTCCTTTCAAGACTAGCTGTTATATTTTCCCTGTCTGTTCAGAGATGAAATGAGTTGGAGTAATTCATGTTCTATCTATCATGACATCTGGAAATACCAGCCTTCTTCTCCTCACAATCATTGACCTCGCCGGGCGACCTCAGCCATCTTTCAAATCTCTGTTGCAAAACACTCAATTTTCATAAACCATCCTATGTTTACTAATCCTTCCTGCAGGTAATGGTCATGTAATTGTGCTGGGACTGTGGTCAGCAAAGGTTATTTACATATTGTGAGCTAGCTTAGAGAAGGTGCTCATTCTCTGTAGAAATAATGAATACATTTTTGAGGGAACAATTTGATAGTTTTGTACCATCCTCCTACTACTACCGTGTTGTCATCCCTTTATTCAATCCATAGTATAATAAAAAGTTATATCTTGCAACATTAAGCCCACATATTGTAATGCATGGCCAAGATACGTCCTTAACCCTTTTCACTCCACTTCCCTACTCTGACAGTCTCCTACGATCATTCATCAACATCTTGGCCAAAAAATGGGGCAAGTCAAGTAAGTGTCCCAATTCAGCAGTTTTGAAATGCAGTTACTAATGATATCTCCGTAGCAGGTCCATGGTTGGCTGTTTCCCACACAACTGTCCTTCCTGTTCCACTGTGTGTTGTGTGGCTGGATGGCCAGCTAATGGAGTGCCTCAGATTAATTAGTGGGGCTAACACCCTCCAAACACATCCTCCTCAAGGTCAGTGGCTGACTGGTGCTATTCGCTAACGCTACATTACCATATCCAGGGGCTTTAACTTGCTAAACGCAACAACAACAAAGAGCTTATTGCGTGTCGATTACCACAATGCTAACAAACTTATCACAAGTAATGGAGGCTGTTGGCTAAATATGCTAACAAGCGCAAATGAAAATGAATGAATTGCAAAGACAGGCGATCCAGCTCATAAAGCTATTCATATATAGGAAGGAGCTACCGAATATCATCTTTGATGAGTTTGGACAATTACATACCAATGTGAACAAGAGACATTGTGCAAATGAACAAAGTTATGACGCATAATGTAACAGGTGAAATGAAGAATGCAATCAGCTTTATCTCCTGACGTATTGGACAAGTTGACTGCAGGTATTTACTTAGAAAGTAGCTACAAATATTCAAATGTATTTACGTTCTTTAAACGATATTGATGGTATTGAGAAACCATCCCGTGGCTATACGGCCCAAGCCCAAATGGCACCCTATTCCCGATACAGTGCACTACTTTTGACCAAGGCCCAAGGGAATAGGGTGCCATTTGGGGGGCACTTTAATATAGCCTCAAGCTAGCTGGATGACAATCGCGAAGCACACAAGAGGATCAGTCTGGGTCGGAGGGGTTTTGCTTGAAAGGAAGAGATTGGCTTTTAAAGTGGAATCTCTGACCATTGATGTTCTGACTGGCTTCCATCTCCCCGACTGACTCCAAGTGTCCATTTGTGCATCTCGGTCTGTTGAGACACCACTCTGACTCATTCAGTCAACAGTGCAGTTCTTTGTTATGTATTGAGTGGTTATTTACCTCTGCCATTTGAAGAGGGCTTATAATACAATAGCTCTTACATGGAACAAAGTGCTGTTTACTGAATGTGTTGGGCTGAACAACACTTCCAAATGTATGTAATCTGAACAGCACCAAGCTGCTTTCTAAAACATAGAGGATAATACGTGAAGGGCTGTGTTGCTTTGTCCGGGTCCTGTTTTCGGGTGGCCAATACTAAAAAGGCAAAACGACTCAAGGGAGAGGATTACTAATACAGACACACACTAAAAGATTTGACTGAACACATGCAGACGCACACACACATACACATATTCCCACACGCACAATCTCACACGTACCCATACACACCTACTCACACAAGCGAGAGTATGCACACGTCCACCCACACACTTGCCATGTGTTGGCTGAAATGTCAACCTGTGTGCTTGGCTGCCTCCTCTCCTCCTGAAGAGACGGCTCTCTCTCTCTCTCTCTCTCGCTCTTCTTACTTCACAGCAGCACCTGGTGGTGACAGAAAGCACAGGGGAAAGAAACGCGCTAATGCCACAGTGGAGAGGACAGGACAAGGACAGAAAGCAGAGTGGATAACACAGCACTCAGTCCCACAGTGGAGAGGACAGGACAAGGACAGAAAGCAGAGTGGATAACACAGCACTCAGTCCCACAGTGGAGAGGACAGGACAAGGACAGAAAGCAGAGTGGATAACACAGCACTCAGTCCCACAGTGGAGAGGACAGGACAAGGACAGAAAGCAGAGTGGATAACACAGCACTCAGTCCCACAGTGGAGAGGACAGGACAAGGACAGAAAGCAGAGTGGATAACACAGCACTCAGTCCCACAGTGGAGAGGACAGGACAAGGACAGAAAGCAGAGTGGATAACACAGCACTCAGTCCCACAGTGGAGAGGACAGGACAAGGACAGAAAGCAGAGTGGATAACACAGCACTCAGTCCCACAGTGGAGAGGAGACAAGCACTCCCTGCTGCACAAATATCCAGCCCTGAACTTAGCACCCCCGCAACCCACCCTGTCTTGTCACACACATGCCTGTCAACTCACTTTGAATTGAGGACGTTCTAGCCCTGCCAAAGTTTGCAAGGATTTCAGATATTACTTCTGAAGCTAAGTAGTATAATGAATGAAAAGCCACCTTCCCAAATTGATTTCCAACGGAATCAAACCCTCAGTATTGAATTATCTCCTGGAGTTGGCCACGGAGGAACTGTAAAGTTATGAAGATGGAGGCAGGAGGAAGGTGACGACACAGTAGAATGTAAATGACTTGCCCCTCCCTGGTGTGGTGATGTGTCAGAGCAGGTGGTCCGGTGTAGGCTGTGTCTGTGGCTGATGAATGAGCTGTTGAAGTGCGCCCATTGGTACACGCCCAGCCAGCTAGCTGGTGGCAGCTCACATTCTGCCTAGTTAAGAATGTGTCCCCCTCTGCCAGGCTGGCGTAATTGAAGAAATCATCCCATGGACAGGTTCTAGACTAGACAGGGTGTTACATTGGACTAGAGCTGTCCGCCTGGGTTCAACCTAACCACTCTGCAACATCAATATAGCATGACCAGAATTACTGCTCCAATTTGAAGATGAATGTTTGATTATAGGATTTCAGATTAATACAAAATTCCTAACATACTGTTTCTCAACAAGCAATTCAGCTCAGTCAATAATAGTTTGGTGACCATTACATCTTTGTTAAGTTACATAGTGCAAATGCTATCCATTGAAAACCTTTCTTTCTGTTTCTAAATATGTTTTCTCAATTTAAAAAAAACACTAGTGCTGCATATGTCTTTTTGGCCTGGCAAACTGTAGACTGTTGTTTAGCAATTCGTGTTTGAAAAGACAAGCAGAGCAAGTGGGCCGGCAACATAAGGCCTGAGCCATGATTGGTTATCTACGCAGGGACCAGTGGCTTTTTTATTGTATCAGAGCAGGAGCACAATTATCAGTAAATTACAGAAACCTGTCCTGTCAGAGATATCAAGCAACACATTAATCAAGCCATTGACACAGCAATTGTGTTCCAAAAAACAAGTGGCCTTCAGACCCTGGCCCTGCCTGTCTGCCTGCTTGCTGCTACGTGTATCGAATGTTTGGCTTAACTAATTAACGTCTGAACGCAATTAGAGCGCACTATCTCTGAAATTAGGCCTGCCATAGTGTTAATTACATAATTACTGAAGATGTCAGCTCGGCAGGGGGGTGGAGGGAGGGAGAATGAGCTATGGGGGAGGCTTTGCTTTCAGGGGGTGAACTATAGACGATTCATGATCCTGGGGTTTGTGGGAAAATATTGCTTTTGCCAAGTTAATTTTGAAAAGGCCACATATTTAGAGGGAAAGACAACAAGCCTGACCTTTCTGGAAAGCAACCTAAGTTTCTACTCTTTCTCTCTTTCTTTCTGTCTGGATTTATTCAAAGTTTGTTCTCATTAGCTGCAGGTGTTTGCTGTCTAACATAACGCTGCTTGTTTTGTTATAGTACCAGACAGGGACTGTCCTTCCTCCATGAATCTGTAGTTTACCAATTAGAACTGTATGGATGGCTTTCATCCCCGAGGTCTCATGCCATGACATGTTACGTTATAGTCGCGGGTTGAGAACAAGTTGAATTCATCACCACTTTAACACTTTAACATCACTAGCCTTTTAGATTGACCTAATGTACGGTTTAGTTTCCAGACATCTTAGTCTAGGTTTGGAGGTGCCAGGGGTACGGAGCAGCGTTCAAGGGGGCACAGACAGGCAAGGTGCCGGCGGGCCAGGGAGTCCCCCAGAATGAGATGCAGATGAGCAGCCATGCTGTATAATCAAGCTTCATTACTACCGTCCCAGAGACAGGGAGGGGGTCACCGCCACAGCTGTTCCAGCACCGACACAACCTCTTCTTCAACCCCCGTCTCTCTCGTCCTGTCTGTCCTCTCCAGCCACAGCCTGACAACCAGCCATGCAAACAGCCTCACCCATTCTCTCTTCCTACAAAGCAGCAGAGAGTCTCAGTCCCCAAACCTACCCTTACATCCACTCTATGCTTCAGTAGTCTGCTGTTTTCACAGGAAATTAGCCAGATGTCCCAGAGGTAGATCTCCTGCATAGTAAGAGATACTGTATGTCCTAGCTATCTGGCAAGGTGTTATGCAGCTTTGCATTCATTTGCTGCTCCCTGATGGCCCAGTTTCCTGGGACTGTGACCGCTCTATGACTGAGTCTCTGTGACTGAGTCTCTGTGACTGAGTCTCTGTGACTGCTGTGGGACTGAGTCTCTGTGACTACTGTGTGACTGAGTCTCTGTGACTACTGTGTGACTGAGTCTCTGTGACTGCTGCGTGACTGAGTCTCTGTGACTGCTGCGTGACTGAGTCTCTGTGACTGCTGTGTGACTGAGTCTCTGTGACGGAGTCTCTGTGACTGCTGTGTGACCGAGTCTCTGTGACTGCTGCGTGACTGAGTCTCTGTGACTGCTGTGTGACTGAGTATGTGACTCTTGTGTGACTGTGACTCCCCTGTCATCCTTTCTAGCTACTGCTGGCTCTCCTCTCATACTAACTTATACAGTGGCTGTCACTTTGACAGTGCAAGAAAAGTGTTTCTCAAAATAGACCTTAGGCCTACACATTCCACTTCAAATACTTAGCAGTAAACTTCTTCTAGATAGGTTGGAGATTGCATCCTATCCATCCTTTCGATGGCTGGTGCAGGGGAGTGTTGCATATTGATTTTAGTTTATATATTTATAATACTTTTTATTTATTGGTTTTAGATCACAACATAATCACAACAATTTTTTGTGAAGAATCAACAACAAGTGGGACACAATCATGAAGTGGAACGACATTTATTGGATATTTCAAACTTTTTTAACAAATCAAAAACTGAAAAATTGGGCGTGCAAAATTATTCAGC
The DNA here is from genome assembly GCF_057628025.1 of Oncorhynchus mykiss. Taxonomy (NCBI): domain Eukaryota; kingdom Metazoa; phylum Chordata; class Actinopteri; order Salmoniformes; family Salmonidae; genus Oncorhynchus; species Oncorhynchus mykiss. The sequence continues at coordinate 50,330,069 of NC_143037.1, read as the reverse complement.
CCCCTTAAGTTAATACTTTGTAGCGCCACCTTTTGCTGCGATTACAGCTGTAAGTCGCTTGGGGTATGTCTCTATCAGTTTTGCACATCGAGAGACTGAAATTTTTTCCCATTCCTCCTTGCAAAACAGCTCGAGCTCAGTGAGGTTGGATGGAGAGCATTTGTGAACAGCAGTTTTCAGTTCTTTCCACAGATTCTTGATTGGATTCAGGTCTGGACTTTGACTTGGCCATTCTAACACCTGGATATGTTTATTTTTGAACCATTCCATTGTAGATTTTGCTTTATGTTTTGGATCATTGTCTTGTTGGAAGACAAATCTCCGTCCCAGTCTCAGGTCTTTTGCAGACTCCATCAGGTTTTCTTCCAGAATGGTCCTGTATTTGGCTCCATCCATCTTCCCATAAATTTTAACCATCTTCCCTGTCCCTGCTGAAGAAAAGTAGGCCCAAACCATGATGCTGCCACCACCATGTTTGACAGTGGGGATGGTGTGTTCAGCTGTGTTGCTTTTACGCCAAACATAATGTTTTGCATTGTTGCCAAAAAGTTCAATTTTGGTTTCATCTGACCAGAGCACCTTCTTCCACATGTTTGGTGTGTCTCCCAGGTGGCTTGTGGCAAACTTTAAACAACACTTTTTATGGATATCTTTAAGAAATGGCTTTCTTCTTGCCACTCTTCCATAAAGGCCAGATTTGTGCAATATACGACTGATTGTTGTCCTATGGACAGAGTCTCCCACCTCAGCTGTAGATCTCTGCAGTTCATCCAGAGTGATCATGGGCCTCTTGGCTGCATCTCTGATCAGTCTTCTCCTTGTATGAGCTGAAAGTTTAGAGGGACGGCCAGGTCTTGGTAGATTTGCAGTGGTCTGATACTCCTTCCATTTCAATATTATCGCTTGCACAGTGCTCCTTGGGATGTTTAAAGCTTGGGAAATATTTTTGTATCCATATCCGGCTTTAAACTTCTTCACAACAGTATCTCGGACCTGCCTGGTGTGTTCCTTGTTCTTCATGATGCTCTCTGCGCTTTTGACGGACCTCTGAGACTATCACAGTGCAGGTGCATTTATACGGAGACTTGATTACACACAGGTGGATTGTATTTATCATCATTAGTCATTTAAGTCAACATTGGATCATTCAGAGATCCTCACAGAACTTCTGGAGAGAGTTTGCTGCACTGAAAGTAAAGGGGCTGAATAATTTTGCACGCCCAATTTTTCAGTTTTTGATTTGTTAAAAAAGTTTGAAATATCCAATAAATGTCGTTCCACTTCATGATTGTGTCCCACTTGTTGTTGATTCTTCACAAAAAAATACAGTTTTATATCTTTATGTTTGAAGCCTGAAATGTGGCAAAAGGTCGCAAAGTTCAAGGGGGCCGAATACTTTCGCAAGGCACTGTACATTTAACTATTTATAACAAGCACATATAACAATCAGTATTAAATAAAACAATATCATTGTTGACCCTAAGAAGTAATGACAGGACCTAAATAATAATAAAAACTCAACTAAAAAACATCAGTGTTGCTTATTCAGTTAAATAGTTTCATGAATATGTGTAATGTTCATGAGTCTTTAGAGGTGACTTTAAGGTCAAATAGTCACTCTTCTACCAAAATGTCTTTCTACCCCTCATCCAGTGTCTGAGGAGTGTTCTCTCTTGCCCCCTATGGCCAGCCCAGCCCAGTGCTGGTTGAAAGAGTAGAGGTGGGGAGTGATTACCTTGAAGCCAGTCCCAGCCCAGTGCTGGTTGAAAGAGTAGAGGTGGGGAGTGATTACCTTGAAGCCAGTCCCAGCCCAGTGCTGGTTGAAAGAGTAGAGGTGGGGAGTGATTACCTTGAAGCCAGTCCCAGCCCAGTGCTGGTTGAAAGAGTAGAGGTGGGGAGTGATTACCTTGAAGCCAGTCCCAGCCCAGTGCTAGTTGAAAGAGTAGAGGTGATTACCTTGAAGCCAGTCCCAGCCCAGTGCTGGTTGAAAGAGTAGAGGTGGGGAATGATTACCTTGAAGCCAGTCCCAGCCCAGTGCTGGTTGAAAGAGTAGAGGTGGGGAGTGATTACCTTGAAGCCAGTCCCAGCCCAGTGCTGGTTGAAAGAGTAGAGGTGGGGAGTGATTACCTTGAAGCCAGTCCCAGCCCAGTGCTAGTTGAAAGAGTAGAGGTGATTACCTTGAAGCCAGTCCCAGCCCAGTGCTGGTTGAAAGAGTAGAGGTGGGGAATGATTACCTTGAAGCCAGTCCCAGCCCAGTGCTGGTTGAAAGAGTAGAGGTGGGGAGTGATTACCTTGAAGCCAGTCCCAGCCCAGTGCTGGTTGAAAGAGTAGAGGTGATTACCTTGAAGCCAGTCCCAGCCCAATCCCACCTCAGCCCCACAGCTTTATGTCTCTCTGACCACAGGCTCTGTATTTATCACACCAAGCTTTATGGGGGCAGTAAAAAAAAGTCCCTTGATGAATTTGATGGGCTTATGAAGACATTTTCAGCCGCCTCTAACTCTCTGGCTGGCTCTCTGGGTTCTGCTGGGAGCTAGGCTCCCCTTCAGAGCACCTCCTGTTCTTCATCTTCCTTCTCCTGCGTTTTGCCTCCTCATATTTAACCTCCTCATCTTTAACCTCCTCTTTTTCCTCCTCATCCTCCACCCCCTCGGGGAAGGACACAGGGGAGTGCAGTGAGAGTGAGGGGATGAATTGGACAGTGGACAGGCAGGTAGCCTGGCAGTTAGAGAAGCGGGTCAGATACCGGTTTGAATCCGAGCTCAGTCGGGAAAATCTGGTGCAGAGTTATCCTGCAACCGGAGGGTTGCTGGCATCATCCTAGATGCCATCACTTGCCCTACCGTTGTGCCCTTGAGCAAGGCACTTAAACCCCTACAATTGCTCCAGGGGCGCTGCACTGTAGCTGAGCCATTAATTCCGGCCACTCGGTGTGTATCTCGGGGGGTTGTGAGCATAAAGACACATTTCTGTTGTCTGTAAGTTCGTGGATAATAAAGTACATAGTAGGTAAGACTGAACGGGTACACACCTGTTTAAAGAGGAACTCAGCAGATCCAGGCCTACTTAATGTGGATTTTGACACCCTCGGTGCATTGTAGTGTTATGTGAGGTGGTCCACCACCTCCAATTAATTCTCCAACACCCTCTCAACTCCATCTTGTGTATCCCCAAGAGTGTGCTCACCACACCAGTCCAGAGGTTTCTACAGCGGACCTCTTTCCATCAACAGAAGGGTTTTAAGGACAGTTGGGTTCAAGCTGTTGGAGCGAGTCAGTGAAATGGGTCAGATAGTGGCCCATTTTCCCCTACAGTAACTCTCCTCTCCTCCATCGCCACGGGAGAACAGAAGGTGGATGTCAGTCACAGTGGGGGAGCCCTGGGAGAGGGAGGGAGAGGAGAGGCTGACTCCCCTCGGGAGCTGTCCCCATGAAGAATCGCTGAAGCAGGGAATTCAACGTCCCAAGACTCCTGCAGCAAGACAAAGGACTGTCCGTCTGCTCCTTCTGTCTCCTCACTCTGGGCTTGCATCCCATATGGCACCCTATTCCCTATGTAGTGCAGTACTTCCACCGGCCCTGGTGAAAAGTAGTGCACTATAAAGGGAATAGGGTGCCATATGAGACGCTGGGCTACTGTAGCTCAGGCTGCAGCTCACTGGGGACCCAGTCAGCAAAGTGGCTCTTAGAGCTGCTGTTCCCTACTAGCTCACTACAGGACGACTACTGGAGTCACCGTGTGTCTTTTCTTACCGACTCTCTTCACCAGAAAGGGATGTTTATATTGCGTCTGACACAGCATCTTCCAACTGGCCATTAAACCTTTGCTCCTTTCTTGTCCTAAAAGGAAAGTCTAGTGTCTAGAGCTGTTGGTGCAGATAGTGACTGCTTTTAAATGAACAAATAACAAAAGTTATGGCTTTAAGTCCCATGCTAAAAGGAGCAGTGCAGCTTCGCTCCCTGAAATGTCCCGTTTCCAGTGGTCCCCACCTAATACAGTGAATGGAGGATGCTCGTTGTCCAGTCAGCCTCGCTCCACTGCTGCCAGTTCATACTGACAGTGACCTCCCGCCCAGTGGGAAGAGAGGAAAACACACCACACACAGCTAGCCACGTCTGAAGTCTCACTCCTGCAGGTGGAAGGGGGGCAGGTGGGCGATGAAGGCAGAACTCTCCCATCTGTCCCGTCCCACGAGTGTAAACTTCTTCATTCTGTTGGCTGGCCCATGAAATATGAACAGTGTTTCTTCCCCTCTGAATAAGCCAATAGAGTAGTAAAGGGTGAGCTCTGTCTCATACTATGTTTAATGCATGCCCCCACGGGCTGAGGCTTTGTTTGAAAAATGGTGCCCTTCTCTCTCTCTCTCTCTCTCTCTCTCTCTCTCTGTCTCTCTCTCTCTCTCTGTTTGACTCTCTCTCCTGGATCTCTCTCTCTCTGTTTGACTCTCTCTTGTCTCTCTCTCTCTCTCTCTCTCTCTCTCTTTCTCTCTTTCTCTTTCTCTCTCTGTTTGACTCTCTTGTCTCTCTATCTCTCTCTGTTTGACTCTCTCTGCTGGATCTCTCTCTGTTTGACTCTCTTGTCTCTCTCTCTCTCTCTCTGTTTGACTCTCTTGTCTCTCTCTCTGTTTGACTCTCTTCTCCCTCTCTCTCTCTGTTTGACTCTTGTCTCTCTCTCTCTCTATTTGACTCTCTTATCTCTCTCGCTCTCTCTCTCTCTGTTTGACTCTCTTGTCTCTCTCTCTCTCTGTTTGACTCTCTGTTGGATCTCTCTCATCTCTCTCTCTCTCTCTCTCTCTGTTTGACTCTCTTGTCTCTCTCTCTCTCTGTTTGACTCTCTGTTGGATCTCTCTCATCTCTCTCTCTCTCTCCCTCTCTGTTTGACTCTTTCTTGCATCTCTCTTTCATATCTCTCTCTCTCTGTTTGACTCTCTTCTCTCTCTCTCGCTCTCTCTCTGTTTGACTCTCTTGTCTCTCTCTCTCTCTCTGTTTGACTCTCTGTTGGATCTCTCTCTCTCTATCTGTTTGACTCTCTATTGTCTCTCTCTCATCTCTCTCCCTCTCTGTTTGACTCTCTCCTGCATCTCTCTTTCATATCTCTCTCTCTCTCTCTCAGTTTGACTCTCTTCTCTCTCTCTCTCTCTCTCTCTCTCTCTCTCTGTTTTACTATCTTGTCTCTCTCTCTCTCTCTGTTTGACTCTCTTGTCTCTCTATCTCTCTCTCTCTCCCTCTCTGTTTGACTCTCTTGTCTCTCTCTCTCTCTCTCTCTCTGTTTGACTCTCTTGTCTCTCTCTCTCCCTCTCTGTTTGACTCTCTTGTCTCTCTCTCTCTCTCTCTCTCTCTCTCTCTCTGTTTGACTCTCTTGTCTCTCTCTCTCTCCCTCTCTCTGTTTGACTCTTGTCTCTCTCTCTCTCTCTCTCTCTCTCTCTGTTTGACTCTCTTGTCTCTCTCTCTCTCCCTCTCTGTTTGACTCTCTTGTCTCTCTCTCTATCTCTCTCTCTCTGTTTGACTCTATTGTCTCTCTCTCTCTCTCTCTCTGTTTGACTCTCTTGTCTCTCTCTCTCTTTCTCTCTGTTTGACTCTCTTGTCTCTCTCTCTCTCTCTCTCTCTCTCCCTCTCTCTGTTTGACTCTCTTGTCTCTATTATTCTCTTTATCTAGCTATCCCCTTTTCGCTGTGCTGCTAGAGGAGAAAGAGAGAGAGAGGGAGATTGAAGTCAGTCAGTGTGTTTCAGGAGGCTATATGTCCAGATGGCCAGTGTGTTGGCTCTACCACCACCTCACTCAGTTGTCTATCCGCTAGCTAGCAGGGTTTCCATAAAGCACACACACACACACACACACTCTGCACAGCACAGAGGAAATGGCTCTTCTTCGGGGATGTCTGTTTTATGAGGCATGCAGGCAGCTTTCTCATCTGTTAGCTGTTTTCTCCCCTCAAATCGCACACACACACACACGCACACACGCACACACACACACACACGCACATGCACACACACGCACACACATGAAAACCATCCCTCTCACGGCGGAACAACAACAGACCAGCCTTAAAGAGAGGTGGTGGCTATTACTAAAATAGTAGACAACATGAATTAATGAAACAGATGCTCAGCTATCTGCATCAGGTTTCATTGAGCAGGAGTTGAATGCTGTTTTTCACTCCGCATTGGGAATGAAATCCAAAACTGCTGATTTTCACTGCGTCACTCACAGCTCCACAACCATATTGGTCAGAGACATAGTTGGTTCATGAAGTAAGGTATTCTGCTCCACCCGACACTGAGAGAATAGGTTTATGGAAATCCCAAGGTGCTGTCTCTCCACCCAACATGTGTCCACCAATCCACTAGCATCTGGATAATATTTGATTGAGCGTCTTAACCAGAGTGCCTAACATCCATTTGCAACCTCACAGAGTAGAAAAGTCTTTGCGATGTAATTCAATTAACTTAAATAATATTATTAACCTCTTAATAAGGATTCATGTACAACTAATACCACGTATGTAGTCTTATTACTGTATAAGAATTCGGCTTGGATGTGTAATTGTACTTTGCAGGTACATTCTTATAACCAAGTAGCTGTTTTTTTACCACGCCCATGAATACCTCCAGAAGAAGTAGTGACGCGTCAGTCGTCAGGGATCTATTTTATCTCTCAGGTTACTTGTTTACTGCACTTTATTTTCTTCCCTTTTTTACCAAAAGGACAAACCGCTCCTACCCTCCACTCAGCCCTTAGAAAGCCGCTGAGTCTGACAACACACACTTTGTATAGGTCTTCCTGTTGACTTTTTTTCTTATTAAAACAAATGGCAACTGTGGGGACCCAAAGAGAAAAGTGCTGAAAAGTTGACATTTAGCTTAAATGGAGCTGGAATGGGGAGAGTGGGAGGGAGGACAGAATGCAGCAGTAACAATGCTGGAGGGAGACTGGGCCTCCACTCTCCTCCTCTCATCGTCCTCCCGCTAAAACAAGATTGATGGGCTCCTGAAGCCCATTATATCTTAGCTGCTGATGTGCGCCGTGGGTGCTTTATGTGGTCGTGGGTGCTTTATGTGGTCGTGGGGGTTTTATGTGGTCGTGGGTGTTTTATGTGGTCGTGGGTGTTTTATGTGGTCGTGGGTGCTTTATGTGGTCGTGGGTGCTTTATGTGGTCATGGGGGTTTTATGTGGTCGTGGGTGCTTTATGTGGTCGTGGGTGCTTTATGTGGTCGTGGGTGCTTTATGTGGTCGTGGGTGCTTTATGTGGTCGTGGGGGTTTTATGTGGTCGTGGGTGCTTTATGGGGTCGTGGGTGCTTTATGTGGCCGTGGGGTGCTTTATGGGGTCGTGGGTGCTTTATGTGGCCGTGGGGTGCTTTATGTGGCCGTGGGTGCTTTATGTGGTCGTGGGTGCTTTATGTGGCCGTGGGTGCTTTATGGGGTCGTGGGTGCTTTATGGGGTCGTGGGTGCTTTATGTGGCCGTGGGTGCTTTATGTGGTCGTGGGTGCTTTATGGGGTCGTGGGTGCTTTATGTCGCTGTGGGGTACTTTATGTGGCCGTGGGTGCTTTATGTGGCCGTGGGGTGCTTTATGTGGCCGTGGGTGCTTTATGTGGTCGTGGGGGTTTTATGTGGTCGTGGGTGCTTTATGTGGCCGTGGGGGTTTTATGTGGTCGTGGGGGTTTTATGGTGCTTTATGTGGTCGTGGGTGCTTTATGTGGCCGTGGGTGCTTTATGTGGTCGTGGGGGTTTTATGTGGTCGTGGGTGCTTTATGTGGCCGTGGGGGTTTTATGTGGTCGTGGGGGTTTTATGGTGCTTTATGTGGTCGTGGGTGCTTTATGTGGTCGTGGGTGCTTTATGTGGTCGTGGGTGCTTTATGTGGTCGTGGGTGCTTTATGGTGCTTTATGTGGCCGTGGGTGCTTTATGTGGCCGTGGTTGCTTTATGTGGTCGTGGGGGTTTTATGTGGTCGTGGGTGCTTTATGTGGCCGTGGGGGTTTTATGTGGTCGTGGGGGTTTTATGGTGCTTTATGTGGTCGTGGGTGCTTTATGTGGTCGTGGGTGCTTTATGTGGTCGTGGGTGCTTTATGTGGTCGTGGGTGCTTTATGGTGCTTTATGTGGTCGTGGGTGCTTTATGTGGCCGTGGGTGCTTTATGTGGTCATGGGGGTTTTATGTGGCCGTGGGTGCTTTATGTGGCCGTGGGTGCTTTATGTGGTCGTGGGGGTTTTATGTGGTCGTGGGTGCTTTATGGGGTCGTGGGTGCTTTATGTGGTCGTGGGTGCTTTATGTGGTCGTGGGTGCTTTATGTGGTCGTGGGTGCTTTATGTGGTCGTGGGTGCTTTATGTGGTCGTGGGTGCTTTATGTGGTCGTGGGTGCTTTATGTGGTCGTGGGTGCTTTATGTGGCCGTGGGTGCTTTATGTGGCCGTGGGTGCTTTATGGGGTCGTGGGTGCTTTATGTGGCCGTGGGTGCTTTATGTGGTCGTGGGGGTTTTATGTGGTCGTGGGTGCTTTATGTGGTCGTGGGTGCTTTATGTGGTCGTGGGTGCTTTATGTGGCCGTGGGTGCTTTATGTGGCCGTGGGTGCTTTATGGGGTCGTGGGTGCTTTATGTGGTCGTGGGTGCTTTATGTGGCCGTGGGTGCTTTATGTGGTTGTGGGTGCTTTATGGGGTCGTGGGTGCTTTATGTGGTCGTGGGTGCTTTATGGGGTCGTGGGTGCTTTATGGGGTCGTGGGTGCTTTATGGGGTCGTGGGTGCTTATTGTGCGTCGTGGGTGCTTTATGTGGTCGTGGGTGCTTTATGTGGTCGTGGGTGCTTTATGTGGTCATGGGTGCCTTATGGTGCTTTATGTGGCCGTGGGTGCTTTATGTGGTCGTGGGTGCTTTATGTGGTCATGGGTGCTTTATGGTGCTTTATGTGGTCGTGGGTGCTTTATGTGGTCGTGGGTGCTTTATGTGGCCGTGGGTGCTTTATGTGGCCGTGGGTGCTTTATGTGGCCGTGGGTGCTTTATGTGGCCGTGGGGTGCTTTATGTGGCCGTGGGTGCTTTATGTGGCTGTGGGTGCTTTATGTGGCCGTGGGTCCTTTATGTGGCCGTGGGTGCTTTATGTGGCCGTGGGGTGCTTTATGTGGCCGTGGGTGCTTTATGTGGCCGTGGGTGCTTTATGTGGCCGTAGGTGCTTTATGTGGCCGTGGGGTGCTTTATGTGGCCGTGGGTGCTTTATGTGGCCGTGGGTGCTTTATGTGGCCGTGGGTCCTTTATGTGGCCGTGGGTGCTTTATGTGGCCGTGGGTCCTTTATGTGGCCGTGGGTGCTTTATGTGGCCGTGGGGTGCTTTATGTGGCCGTGGGTGCTTTATGTGGCCGTGGGTGCTTTATGTGGCCGTGGGTGCTTTATGTGGCCGTGGGGTGCTTTATGTGGCCGTGGGTGCTTTATGTGGCCGTGGGTGCTTTATGTGGCCGTGGGTCCTTTATGTGGCCGTGGGTGCTTTATGTGGGATTGGGGGCTTTGCTATTGAGCCCATCACTTTGGGGCTTTTGGGACTTACAGTACTGACATGTAATGAGAGGTGGTGAAAGAGAGCGAGGAGAGGAGACGGTCTGAAATGGAAGGTTTCATAGGTCCACAGAGAGACAGCAGCCAGGGTCTTCTTCTCCTCTCGCTGTCTCTCTCTCGATCATCGTTCTGTTCCTCTCTTCCTGCCCTCTCACCAATTTTGATCCAGTTTGGGGACCGTAAACCCAGACATTTAAGCGCTTCTTCATGAGCCTACTGGGGCAATATGGGTAACTGTATGTCCTCCTATGTTGCTTTCCCAGCAAAAATGCCATAATAGTCCTGCACATTTCTCATAGTACAGTATCATTCATCCATGTTTTCTCCTCCCTCTCCTCTACCCTGCATAGTGTTGCCTGCCCCCCACCTCCCTCCCTTCCCTCCCTCCTACCCTGCATAGTATTGCCTGCCCCCCACCTCCCTCCCTTCCCTCTCTCCTACCCTGCATAGTGTTGCCTGCCCCCCACCTCCCTCCCTTCCCTCTCTCCTACCCTGCATAGTATTGCCTGCCCCCCACCTCCCTCCCTTCCCTCTCTCCTACCCTGCATAGTGTTGCCTGCCCCCCACCTCCCTCCCTTCCCTCTCTCCTACCCTGCATAGTATTGCCTGCCCCCCCACCTCCCTCCCTTCCCACTCTCCTACCCTGCATAGTATTGCCTGCCCCCCACCTCCCTCCCTTTCCTCTCTCCTACCCTGCATAGTATTGCCTGCCCCTCCACCTCCCTCCCTTCCCTCTCTCCTACCCTGCATAGTATTGCCTGCCCCTCCACCTCCCTCCCTTCCCTCTCTCCTACCCTGCATGGTATTGCCTGCCCCCCACCTCCCTCCCTTCCCTCTCTCCACTCCCCTCAAGCTGTATAATTGACAGGCTTCAGCAGTTAAGACCTCCGACAGCTCTTTCTTCATTTGGAGACACTTTGTCGGTTTTAATCAGCCTTTTAATTGGCAGGCTGGCGGTGGATGAGTGGCACCAGGGCTTGGAGAGGAGAGCAGAGGAAAGTAGGAGGGGAGAGGAGAGCAGAGAGGACACGGCGACATTCTGTCCTCGGTCCTCTCCTCCTCTCTCTCTTCGCTCCAGAGAACAGTTTTAGGTCAGTAGTGTGGGGTGCCGACAAGGTTACATGAGACCAGTCTGACTGTGTAACTGACTGACACCACTTCTCAGTCACTCACTCTGGTTCATTTATTAAACCATTGAGATAAGTAGTGTTAAAGTCATTCACTCACAAAGTCAGTCATAAAATGCGCAAACACAACCTGCTTGAACACACACAACCCACACAAAGCCCACACATATTCACACACACACACTACATATGCACACACACACATAACACACACACACACGCAGACTGACACAACACATACATACACATTACACACACACTTTTTTAAACTCATCATTTGCTTCTGCTACTCTGTTCTTTATTTTACCTTATTATTATCTAATACCTAGTCACGTTACCCTGCTTTCATGTACATATCTACCTCAAATACCTTATTATTATCTATCCTGATGACTAGTCACTTTACCCTGCTTTCATGTACATATCTACCTCAAATACCTTATTATTATCTATCCTGATGACTAGTCACTTTACCCTGCTTTCATGTACATATCTACCTCAAATACCTTATTATTATCTATCCTGATGCCTAGTCACTTTACCCTGCCTTCATGTACATATCTACCTCAAATACCTTATTATTATCTATCCTGATGACTAGTCACTTTACCCTGCTTTCATGTACATATCTACCTCAAATACCTTATTATTATCTATTGATCTGATACTGGTACTCCCTGTATATATCTTGTGTATTTTATGTTATTCCTCTTGTGTAACTATTTTACTTTAATTTGTATTATTATTTTTAAACTGCCTGGTTGGGAAAGGCTCGGTAAAGTCTACACCAGTTGTATTTTCTGCATGTGACAAATAAAATGTGATTTGATTCGATTGGAAAACTCACCAATATCTCAACGTTAAGGAGGCATAAAGAATCTGTGGAACGAAGAAGGAGTAAATAGATTCCCCCATGGAGAATCCAATAAGGGCTATAGAGAACATCTCTGGGTAAATAGAATAACCTGAGGATAAAATATGTACATCTGATTTGCCATCTTCACGGGCCTGATTAGAATATTCCCAGGGGGAATATGGAGGGAGTCCTCTCATCTGGCTTGGGATCTGTCTCCTGGGTTTGGAAGGGTCTGTCTGTGGCTGAAGCTACTGGGTACTCTCTCTTCCAGCCAGGAGAATCATCTCTGCCAAGGCTTAAACTAGGACACAAAGGAAGTGGTGCTTGATGCTCTCCTACAGCTGAGGTGTTAGTAATACCATGGGAGAGGGTACACGAGATTGAAGGGAATCCGGAATGAAAGGAAGAAAGAGTGATAGACAGATGTAGATACTGAAAAGATAGTGTGTCCCTGGGCCCAAGTTTCGCCTGAACTATTTTATATATATATATATATATATATAAATATGTATAGATTTTTCTCCTAGCACTGACTTTGCTGATAGCTACTTTATTGAGATATGTGGTTGTCCCACCAGGCTATCTTAACCCCTTACACACTGTTGATGTTATGTGTGTTTTACATTTTACTGCGCTTTTTGCCACATTGGCTCGCAACGAAATCTGAAAATACTCAGGGTATATTCAGTAACATGATAAGAATATTCTTGAAGAATTTGGGGTAGGTTCCAGATGACAAGGGTTTGAGTGAGAGGTCTAACTTGTGTTTACAAGTGGCCACACACCTCTCTAAAGTGTGCACAGTTCCTAAGTCATTTCAACGCACTTTAATGACTGAAAAAGAGTCTTCAGCTATATGTTTTTTTTTTTGATCTCTCTGTGTCGTTGAGGAACTAGAGCGAGCACACTTGTGGTTGTTTTGTTGGAACACAGCCCTGCATTCCCACCTTTACACAATTGCTGTTGCTTACGCGATCCAAAAAACGGTCCATTATAAATCGCAATATGGGTCGGGTGGGCATCATTTGTTAGCTTGTTCTATTGCCAATGTGATGGAACATTTTATGTTGCTGCTTTTCTATTTACCAATTTCTGTGTTCACGCAAGTGACTGATTGAACGAATCCTCACTATCAGTGGCAGCAATTTGGCAGTACGCCCAGACCCTTGTTTTGAGAACAAAAGATATCTCAGCTTCAAGGTCTCAGCTTAGAGAGAAGAAGCCTTGTGAGGTATTGGTCTGTCACATGAAGGAACCAGACGTTAGTGATCAATTATTATGAATAATGAACAAGCTAAATCATGCAAATATTACTTCCTGTGTAAGTATATAAGAGAACGGCCCCGGGAGAGCTACTGACAGACATTCACTATGGTGCATCAAGTTGGTTGGAACCTCTCCAGCACGCTGACAATAAACAAACATTGATTTAAGATGGACTTTGAGTGTCCCTGTGTAAGAATGTCCACAACACCAACATGACTAGCTAAATTATGATATAGAATCTTACAGTGTTAGGCTTTCACTAGGCATACCACAAATATAGGCTAATTCTGTTCAGGACAACCCAGGGTATAACGCCATGTCATTTTGTAACTCTACATCCAACATAGTGATCATAAACGTTTACATAGTATATTTTTATGATATGGAAATGTGAAATGCAGGTGTTTGGCTTGCTTGTATGACTACAGAACGATATTTATTAAAATCCTCAACATGTCATCTTTCCAAATACATAGTCCTCTGAATTTACAGCATTTCCCTCACTCAGAATTTTTTACTAAAGTTGCACAATTAGCGGGAGGGACGGGGTCAATTTCTTGTCATGTGCGATGCTCAAGTTCAGAAAGCCTGTCAGTCAAAACCCATACAGAGCTGTGAAGCGCAGAGCCTGAGCTCTGAGGTCATTTATATCATGTTACTGTAAGGCCACTGTGTTCCAATTTAGGCACTTATCAGTGTCCAAATCTGTCATTTTCAACCAGTACCAGTGTAAGGTTACCAGTGTAAGGGGCTACGATGAGTGCACTAACTGTAAGGTGTCTGGATAAGAGCATTTGCTAAATGACTAAAATGTCAACGACACAAACCACAGCTGCCTCTTAGCTGTCTGTCATTTCCTTGCCGTGGCAGGTAATACCAATGTTGCATGTCTGAAGGAACACATGTATGCAAGGAAACGTTGTGCATCTGTGTGTATTTAGGTGTGTCAGTCAGTCTGGGTGTGTGTTTGTGAAAGCAGAAGAGGCTCTTACAGACCCCTTTATTTAATCAACAAGCACCCTGTGTATTCACCAAACCAATTAACAATCATTCATTTGCTAATGAAGGCTCTGCCGAGGGGCATGCAGACAAGACATGCAGTCAACACACAGCCCAGGCACGGACAGCCCTCTCTTCCACCCCATAGAGCCCCAGTCGTACGCCCGTTCTCACCTGCACATACTGCTTTCTCTACCTACTCAGCACATCCTACCAACCAGCCCCTCAACAGTAAAAAAAAAGTATAATTGAATTCATTATTCCCTAGTTTTATGACTTGTTCCGCTTTGGTTTTAATTTGTCCTGTAAAATACGAGGCCCCGGATCCCCTCTCCTCCGCTGCCTTTCCCCCTCTCCTCTCCTCTCCTCTCCTCTCCTCTCCTCTCTTATCCTCTCCTCTCTTATCCTCTCTTATCCTCTCCTCTCCTACCCTCTCTTATCCTCTCCTCTCCTCTCTTATCCACTCCTCTCTTATCCTCTCTTATCTTATCCTCTCCTCTCCTACCCTCTCTTCTCCTCTCCTCTCTTATCCTCTCCTCTCCTACCCTCTCGTATCCTCTCCTCTCCTCTCCTCTCTTATCCTCTCCTCTCTTATCCTCTCTTATCCTCTCCTCTCCTACCCTCTCTTATCCTCTCCTCTCCTCTCTTATCCTCTCCTCTCTTATCCTCTCTTATCTTATCCTCTCCTCTCCTACCCTCTCTTCTCCTCTCCTCTCCTCTCTTATCCTCTCCTCTCCTACCCTCTCGTATCCTCTCCTCTCCCAGGCTTCCCGGTACAGTGCTGCTCTGCTCCCTGTCCCGTGGTGGGTTTATGGACCGGGGGCTCCTGTGCGTGGGAGCCGTCTCTCCGCCGCTTATCAACTCCTCAAGGTTGGAGGAGAGGAGGATGTGGGAGGAGGAATTGGGGATGGGAGTGCCAGATAACATCAGAAAGCTTGGCTAGCTCTTTAATAGGCGAAACTGCTTGACCTTCAAAATGACTCCCATCCCTAACTCTGTTTTGAAGATATTGGCTGTCTACGTATTGATTTAGTAATGAGAATATAATCTGAAAACATTTCTGTCAATATTTCCTCCGCCAGGTTTGGATTCCTGGAGAGAGATGATGCCTAGGCAGTCTGCAGCAGCAGTGCAAGGTTATCAGTAGCATCTTTGTACTCTTCCGAGACATGTCTTTTGTGATAAACAGACAGTTTATTGAATAGTTTTCCTAGACACAACCTTGGCAGAGGCCTTCTGTAAACGGTGCCTGTGGGCTCCCCACCTTGGCTCTGGCCCTGATGCAAAGCACAAAAGACTGGAGATGAGGGCAGCCTGGCTAAACCACCCGCTCCCTTGGCTTCAGTGCATTCTCTAGTCTCCTCCTTAGCTTGTATGGTGTTCAGCCTCTCTCCTTAGCATGGTTCTCAGGCTCTCTGCAGGGCAATATATGGCCATAGCATAGCCAGCAGGGTGTTAACCTCCTGCCCTCATGTAATGCCTCACACAGTCTTATAGAGGTAGGCAATACACACACAGCCCATACAGAACAGCCCATACAGAAAACCACAGCCCAGACACAACTGTCCATCCAGAACAGCTCATACAGAGCAGCCCATACAGAACACCACAGACCACACAGAACAACACAGACCATACAGAACAGCACATACCATACAGAACAGCTCACACAGAACAACACAGACCATACAGAACAGCTCATACAGAACAGCACAGACCATACAGATCACCACAGACCATACAGAACAGCTCATACAGAACACCACAGCCCAGACACAACTGTCCATCCAGAACAGCTCATACAGAGCAGCCCATACAGAACACCACAGACCATACAGAACAACACAGACCATACAGAACAGCACAGACCATACAGAACAGCTCATACAGAACAACACAGACCATACAGAACAGCTCATATAGAACAAAACCGACCATACAGAACAACACAGACCATACAGAACAGCTCATACAGAACACCACAGCCCATACAGAACAGTTCATACAGAACACCACAGCTCATACAGAGCAGCCCATACAGAACACCACAGACCATGCAAAACACCACAGCCCATACAGAACACCATAGACCATGCAAAACAGCTCATACAGAACAGCACAGACCATACAAAACACCACAGCCCATACAGAACACCATAGACCATGCAGAACAGCTCATACAAAACACCACAACCCACATCGCACTGTTTACACAATTCTCCCGGTAACCCTCCAGTATTGATAAATCATTGGCTAAATAGGTGTAATTAGCACCTTATACCTGTAACGATTTACATCAAATAATAATCACAGTCAATATCTGTCCTGTAGTAATGTTTTAATAATGCTATTTCTGTGAAGTGGCTGTAATGTAAATTCCAGTTTATTTCATGTTGCTTCAATTTCTCCCTAGTTGCGTTTCATTTCATTTTCCTGGTTTGTTTTTTGTTTATTTGGATGAGGATCCAGCCCAG
This sequence comes from Oncorhynchus mykiss, assembly GCF_057628025.1. Classification (NCBI taxonomy): domain Eukaryota; kingdom Metazoa; phylum Chordata; class Actinopteri; order Salmoniformes; family Salmonidae; genus Oncorhynchus; species Oncorhynchus mykiss. The sequence goes on along the minus strand of NC_143037.1, from coordinate 50,313,809 downwards.
GGTTGGGTCCTGACTGACTGGCTGACTGACGTCCCAGCCCAATGCTGTGTCTCTGTTATGGCGCAGTCATTGGCACAGAGCACCTCGGAGCATGGAACAACGCCATTGGCACACAGCACACTGCCTCTGGGGTTACTCAGGGAAGATGGCTGCTGGAGAGTGAATGGTTTCATTTCATAGTGTCTGTCGACATATAAATGGAGTACAGATCATAAAGCATTATGGTGCTCACAGACAGGGACACGGTTGTAAATCCAAACTGCGCATGTCTGGGTGGGTGAGAGGAGGTGATGGAGTCAGATGTATCGTGGTGCATTTTCAGTACACACGCCGTTAGCAGTCCTGATGAGGGTCAGTAGGAATGACGATAATCATTAGAACAATAATAGCCAATAAACTGTTAATACCTTAGTTTGCTTTAAAGAACACAGATTGGCCTCAAGGGGGTTCTCACATTATATACAGTGGAGAAGGTTAGAACCACAATGTCTGTGTAATCTGTATCCCCTGCCTGCAAGAAAAAGAAAAAAAAAAGCAAGAAAAAATCGAATCAGAATTAAAATGACATGAAAAAGCTAAATATGCTTTTCTGGAGTTCTGTCAATGTTGTGTGTTAACCACCCTTCATTTTTGGGGTTCTCACATAATATACAATAAACAGTCATGGGAAAGAAATAGATTTGGTTCCTTCATCTTATGCAATGGTTTTAATGTAGGCCACCTGCATGGTGTGGTGTTCAGGATACATGTAGGGCCTCTATTGTTGTGGTGGTAGTGTGTGGGTCGGGTTCTGATGATGTCATGTTCAGTTGTTAGCATAGCAGGAAGTATAGTGGGAGGTTGGTTGGCTAGGTCTCGCACCACAGCACCGCCAGGGGGATTTGGAGGGTGGCAGGATTTCCCTGTGATCCAGAAAAGCCTGATGAGAGACTGAGAGGAAGAGAGAGAGAGAGAGAGAGAGAGATAGCAACACAATTAGGCCCAACCAAATCATGAGAAAAAAAAATGTAATTGCTTGACACATTGGAAAGAATGAACAAAACAACAGAGCAAACTTGAGTGCTATTTGTCCCTAAACAGAGAGTACACCGTGGCACATTGCCTGACCACTGTGACTGACCCAAACTTAAGGAGAGCCATCATTGTAAATACAACCCATATATTTATATTTATTTTCCCTTTTGTACTTGTGAGTGTAATGTTTATTGTTAATTTGTATTGTTTATTTCAGTTTTGTTTATTATCTATTTCACTTTCTTTTGCAATTTAAACATATGTTTCCCATGCCAGTAAAGCCCCTTAAATTGAATTGAATTGAGATAGAAGAGGGTGTGTGTGTGAAAGAGACAGGGAGGGCGAGAGAAAGAGAGAGTAAGAAAGAACATGGAGTGAAGAAGAAGACATTCGGAGATATGGATAAGGAGAAAGAGAGAGAACAGGGCATGAAGAAATAGAGACAGGCAGAGAAAGTAAGGGAAGTTTGTTTTTACTCCCTTGACAGAAAGCATCTCAACCACCGCATTACTGACTAGATTACCATGCTGCTGTTTACTCTGTTTTTGTGCAGGCCTGGACTGGTTTGACACTGCCGTGCAGGTGTGTGTGTGTGTGTGTGTGTGTGTGTGTGTGTGTGTGTGTGTGTGTGTGTGTGTGTGTGTGTGTGTGTGTGTGTGTGTGTGTGTGTGTGTGTGTGTGTGTGTGTGTTTTGCAGGGTTGGTCACTGTCTTCTGGGTTAACACATTCTGGGACAGCTCTGTATGGTGTTACGGCGTGTTGTGTTTCTTAGTATGTTTGTTCTCAGTATAGAAAAACACAGTCCCTTCTCTTAGTATATATGACCGACTCGGCCTTATGTAGCCACATTTGAAATGGTGTTTTTTACATTGGATAAAAGTAGAGACTCAGAGCAAGAAAATGGTATCATACACTACAGTTGGGGGAACAATGGGAAAGTCATTCTGCTTTGAAAGTTGATAAACTTGTAACCCCACTTTTGAGAAAATGGCCTTGAATATTTTGTTACACCTACTGGTGAACTCTTCTTTGTCTACACCCATTCAGCATCGTTCACACCCTCTTAAGCCTTAGCCCCACCCATCTCTTTAAGGCTGGTTTATACTACGGGTGAGTTCGTCAATTTAATTTGGACTGCCAGAGTGCGCTCTGGGCATTCGTAAACTCAGAGTGTTGTCAGATTGTTTCGCTCTCAGAGCGCTCACTGGATACTCCGGCCGAGGAGTACGGTTCTGACCTAACAACAGCAGTCACGCAATCAAGCTGGCTAAAGTTGGCTAGCTTGCTAGCTACATTTAGACACAAATACGCAAACAGCTCACTCGGAGAACTGGATATGCTGTTTTATGTTATCCAGAGCGTTGGTGACTGCAGCTGTGCTGCTGACAATCATTTTTCTACGCTTTTTTGTCCGGCCATATTCAACAGGTGTTGAGCGTTCCTAAATTTGTCAGTTATTCTGCGCTCTGGGCAAAAAGGGATACCTAGTCAGTTGTACAACTGAATGCCTCAGACGAAAGTGCTCTGAAATCAGAGTAAATAGCCAGAGGGAATTTACCAGCTACGTCTACCGACAGGTGTCGCAGTGATATCATGAACATTCTTTGAAATGGCTACTTGCATAGTGGGGTCTTTTGTTAAGACATGTAGCTAGCTAGCTAAACAATGAGCCTTAATCCCAACTCATGATGTTACTACCCTGCATGAATCTGCAGGTGGCCAACCAACCAGGTTCAATGTTAGCTACCTAACATTATGCTATAACTATCAATGCAAATGGCTCTGAGATACCATTAATATTACTACACAGATCATACACGTAACGTTAGCTAGCGAGCCAGCCAGCTAAAGTCAGCTAGCTAGCTAACAGTACAATTTAACTTGAAATGAAAACGACTTTCTGACAAAATAGAAATGCATAATATCTGAAAATGTAGCTAGCTAAACTCTCTTACCCATATACATGGATGAACGCTTCGCCTTCTCTGTCACCGTGGTTGCCCTTAGTTTGAAGATGTAATCCGGAGAGAGGTGTTTTATACAACAACAGCCTTCTGTGTGTTCTCTTTTCAACTCTGTCTGCATATTTGCAATCAAATTCCACAGATTTCAAAACTCAGTCCTCCAGACAGTGGAGAGCAACACTGATGCAGTTCTACTACGTAATTTCTTTCAAAAAAGCTGCGTTAGAAAGGATTACACATACTGACCCGCTCATGTTATAGACAGAAGTGGGCTACATGGCAGACCAATCCAAACTCATCTCTCGGGATGTCCGGCCCATTCCAGCCAATCATGGCCAGCGGGAACATTGCTGTCTTTTTCCGTGGCTAAACCAACTAGGCTCGTAATTTAACAATTGTATTTGTATTTACAGATGGCATACAAGTTTGTTAATAAGGACCATGAAAGTTCACATGTTCCAGAAGTCATTTCTGCCAAAAATACGTTTTGATTAAAAAAAGTCTACTTTCACATGGCTCTCCTGTGAAGTCGTGACGCGCGACATACGCCTAGTTTACTTAAACGAGACACAAATGGACGCTAAGAATATGTATCTAGAAATCACAGAGCATGTGTAGTGTAGGGTTGAGGAGAGAAGGGGATAGACACTGTTTGTGAGGAAGGCATGCCTGGCACGTATAGCTCAGCCGAGCAAAAGAGCTTTGCTTCCTCCTCCTCACCTGGGGAAATGAAGAGGAGGTGAGAGAAAAAACAGTTCAATTCGCTCCGGGCTACTGTTACCTTGCAGTCGCCGAGGAATGAAACATATCATCCTGCCGCTGCATGTATTCCAGCTCTCCCAGAGACACACAGATACTGCTCAGTTCTCACACACGTGAATGCAAACAAATGCACATGCATATACACACAGACACACGCACGAACACACATACTATACATATAAACCAAGAAAATGCTACAGAGGATCGTTCACACTGCACTGTACGTCAGACATCCAGGAACACTACAGAGGAGAGAGAAGTCGTCCCCCCAGGCAGCAGAGGACCTCTAGTTCTTTTCCTTTTTTTATTCCATGGATGTCTAAAAAATAATGATGTTGGTTTCTGCCTGGCTGTCACCCTGGCCTTGTGTCCCTTTGACTCCCTGCCATTTGCATAGGCAGCACTCTGTTCTGTTATTCCCCCGTGCAGGATAGATATATGGGTCGGCTTTAAGAAAACTCCACTTTGGAGAGTGGGGCCGTGCACAGTGCGTGGGGGACACGGGTGGAGGATGGTAAGTGATAGTGATGGAAGGTGGTGATATAAATAGAAGTGGTGGTGACAGGATAATGTATGGCCCTTTCTGCCAGGCGGGGGTTCAGGCCTGTCAGTGAGACAACCGGGGGAGAGGGTTGAGGAGAGGGGGCTGAGAAGCAGAGGGGAAATGAGGGCTGTGGTGGTGTTGTCTTTTCCAGGTCACTGTGGGCTCCTAGAGGTGCAGGAAGGAAGAGGCCTTGATTAATTATGATCGTTGTCGTCATCATCCTGGCCAGTGGCATTAATCAACCTGGTGTCAAGAGACAGGATGGGACAAGGGGAGGTGGATGTCCTACAGTGGGCGTTAGGGGGCTGTAGCTCTGGACTCAAGCCCACCACCAACACACCTTTACTGGGTGGCAGTATTGACGTCCATGTGTCCACAAAGTGCAGCTTTCTTAAAGCCGACCCCTCAGAGCCCTGTCAGTATACGATCTGTTTTCTCACACGCAGCACAGTTACATTGTGATCAATGCTCTTTACGATGTGCCAATACAGCCGGCAGCATATCAATCCCCTGCAGCAAACTTGACATGCAGCCAGCTAGCCAACTGAAAATGCTATTTGTCACGACAGTGTAGGTCGTTTGCTATGAACTGTAATGAGCGCTTCTGACAAGTCATTTTAATGTCAGCATTTAATGTGGCAGGTCATGTTCATTATGAAGTAATATGACATTTATGAGTGTAGATATCAAAATACTTTACAGTGCTCACAATCAGCTTAGCATGCATTTTCCCAATACATATCACGTTTATAGGACATGATAGTTGATATTTGATTGCCCTTGGCGTGTAGGTCCTTCTCTACCCCCTCTTCCACTATTTTTCTGCTCTTGTCTTCCTACTCTTTCGGCTACCCCCCCCCCCCCCCCCCCCCCCCTCTCTCTCTCTGTCTCTCTCTGTCTCTCTCTCTCTCTCTCTCTCTCTCTCTCTCTCTCTCTCTCTCTCGCTCTCTCTCACTCTCTCTGTTAATGACAGACAGCTCCATGCAGCCATGACAACAGAACCCTGGATCAGATCAGCTCTGAGCGTTGTGGTGCGTCCCAGGCCCAGCCCATTCTGTTCAGGCTTCAGACGTCCCCCCTAGCTGACTTTTATGAATCAGTGTACACAGCTGGGAGCGTGGCAGGATTTGTCTTTATAAGGCAGCCTGTCACGTCTGCAGCAGCCCCACTTCATTTATTTCACTTGCGTAGATTAAGCCTGGCATTACAAGTAAGGTCACACTATGAATCATTGTTACCTCGACACCACTGGTGCTACTGAGCATGCCTGGGAGCGGCGGGCGGCAGGCAGACGGGTGCCGGCATCGCGATATGCTGCTCCACCCCAGGGCCTCTGAATGGAGGACATTTCCATCAGCCTCTTCATGTCCCTGTTTCCATTATTCTAGAATCCTCTGGATCCAGACAGATCCACATCCCACCAGGTGTGGTAGGAGTGGGGCTGACAGGTGTGGTAGGAGTGGGGCTGACAGGTGTGGTAGGAGTGGGGCTGACAGGTGTGGTAGGAGTGGGGCTGACAGGTGTGGTAGGAGTGGGGCTGACAGGTGTGTTAGGAGTGGGGATGACAGGTGTGGTAGGAGTGGGGCTGACAGGTGTGGTAGGAGTGGGGCTGACAGGTGTGAGTAGGAGTGGGGCTGACAGGTGTGGTAGGAGTGGGGATGACAGGTGTGGTAGGAGTGGGGCTGACAGGTGTGAGTAGGAGTGGGGCTGACAGGTGTGGTAGGAGTGGGGCTGACAGGTGTGAGTAGGAGTGGGGCTGACAGGTGTGAGTAGGAGTGGGGCTGACAGGTGTGGTAGGAGTGGGGATGACAGGTGTGAGTAGGAGTGGGGCTGACAGGTGTGGTAGGAGTGGGGATGACAGGTGTGGTAGGAGTGGGGCTGACAGGTGTGAGTAGGAGTGGGGCTGACAGGTGTGAGTAGGAGTGGGGATGACAGGTGTGGTAGGAGTGGGGCTGACAGGTGTGGTAGGAGTGGGGATGACAGGTGTGGTAGGAGTGGGGCTGACAGGTGTGGTAGGAGTGGGGA
>NC_143037.1:50295000-50302500 GCF_057628025.1 Oncorhynchus mykiss | reverse complement strand
TCTCCCTCTTTCTCTCCTCCCCCTCCATCTCTGTCTCTCCCTCTCCCCTCTTTCTCTTCCTCCCCTCCATCTCTGTCTCTCCCTCTCCCCTCTTTCTCTTCCTCCCCCATCTCTGTCTCTCCCTCTCCCCTCTTTCTCTTCCCTCCCCCTCCATCCCTGTCTCTCCCTCTCCCTCTTTCTCTTCCTCCCCCTCCATCTCTGTCTCTCCCTCTCCCCTCTTTCTCTTCCTCCCCCTCCATCCCTGTCTCTCCCTCTCCCCTCTTTCTCTTCCTCCCCCTACATCCCTGTCTCTCCCTCTCCCCTCTTTCTCTTCCTCCCCCCATCTCTGTCTCTCCCTCTCCCCTCTTTCTCTTCCTCCCCCTACATCCCTGTCTCTCCCTCTCCCCTCTTTCTCTTCCTCCCCCCATCTCTGTCTCTCCCTCTCCCCTCTTTCTCTTCCTCCCCTCCATCCCTGTCTCTCCCTCTCCCCTCTTTCTCTTCCTCCCCCCCATCTCTGTCTCTCCCTCTCCCCCACTTTCTCTTCCTCCCCCCATCCATGTCTCTCCCTCCCCACTTTCTCTTCCTCCCCCTCCATCTCTGTCTCTCCCTCTCCCCTCTTTCTCTCCTCCCCCCATCTCTGTCTCTCCCTCTCCCCTCTTTCTCTTCCTCCCCTCCATCCCTGTCTCTCCCTCTCCCCTCTTTCTCTTCCTCCCCCTCCATCTCTGTCTCTCCCTCTCCCCTCTTTCTCTTCCTCCCCTCCATCCCTGTCTCTCCCTCTCCCCTCTTTCTCTTCCTCCCCCCCATCCCTGTCTCTCCCTCTCCCCTCTTTCTCTTCCTCCCCCTCCATCTCTGTCTCTCCCTCTCCCCTCTTTCTCTTCCTCCCCCTCCATCCCTGTCTCTCCCCTTCTTTCTCTTCCTCCCCCTCCATCTCTGTCTCTCCCTCTCCCCTCTTTCTCTTCCTCCCCCTCCATCTCTGTCTCTCCCTCTCCCCTCTTTCTCTTCCTCCCCTCCATCTCTGTCTCTCCCTCTCCCCTCTTTCTCTTCCTCCCCCCATCTCTGTCTCTCCCTCTCCCCTCTTTCTCTTCCTCCCCCTCCATCCCTGTCTCTCCCTCTCCCCTCTTTCTCTTCCTCCCCCTCCATCTCTGTCTCTCCCTCTCCCCTCTTTCTCTTCCTCCCCTCCATCCCTGTCTCTCCCTCTCCCCTCTTTCTCTTCCTCCCCCTACATCCCTGTCTCTCCCTCTCCCCTCTTTCTCTTCCTCCCCCCATCTCTGTCTCTCCCTCTCCCCTCTTTCTCTTCCTCCCCCTACATCCCTGTCTCTCCCTCTCCCCTCTTTCTCTTCCTCCCCCCATCTCTGTCTCTCCCTCTCCCCTCTTTCTCTTCCTCCCCTCCATCCCTGTCTCTCCCTCTCCCCTCTTTCTCTTCCTCCCCCCCATCTCTGTCTCTCCCTCTCCCCACTTTCTCTTCCTCCCCTCCATCTCTGTCTCTCCCTCTCCCCTCTTTCTCTTCCTCCCCCCATCTCTGTCTCTCCCTCTCCCCTCTTTCTCTTCCTCCCCTCCATCCCTGTCTCTCCCTCTCCCCTCTTTCTCTTCCTCCCCCCATCCCTGTCTCTCCCTCTCCCCACTTTCTCTTCCTCCCCTCCATCTCTGTCTCTCCCTCTCCCCTCTTTCTCTTCCTCCCCCCCATCCCTGTCTCTCCCTCTCCCCTCTTTCTCTTCCTCCCCCTCCATCCCTGTCTCTCCCTCTCCCCTGTTTCTCTTCCTCCCCTCCATCCATGTCTCTCCCTCTCCCCTCTTTCTCTTCCTCCCCCTCCATCCCTGTCTCTCCCTCTCCCCTCTTTCTCTTCCTCCCCCTCCCATCCCTGTCTCTCCCTCTCCCCTCTTCTCTTCCTCCCCCTCCATCCCTGTCTCTCCCTCTCCCCTCTTTCTCTTCCTCCCCCTCCATCCCTGTCTCTCCCTCTCCCCTCTTTCTCTTCCTCCCCCTCCATCCCTGTCTCTCCCTCACGATCACTATCTTCCTCATACCAGATGTTATGTCTCCCCCTGAGTCAAGTTGGCCCAGAGACATTTGGATGAGAACAGTGTTTAGGGTCTGTTATACTCACCCACATATACACACACTGGCTGTTGTATATCCCACTCCTACCTGAATAGAAAAACAACATGGCAACACGTCGGCACACTAATGTACCATCTCGAGAAATCACGTTGTATGTTATTAAACCAAGAATCATTTACTGACATTTCTCTACTCTCTGCATGTATTTAACCTTACAGTTCTTGATTCAGTTGGGTCAAATGGCTCAGTAAAGCAAATCATTGGGCAAATGAACTGCAGAAAGGAATCTGTCGGAGACTAGTTCTACTTTACTTCGTACTATTCCATCTTCTCCTCTTCCTGTAGTTCAGACTGGCAGCATGGCAGAGTAGTAATCTAATGTTATGTGTTGGCGTGTTTGGTGCAGCTGAGACTGATGGGCCCCACTCTGAAATGTTCTGAACAATTGAACCATTATGACAGGGCAATTCAAGCGAAACCAATATGCAGTGATAATGTATTGGGCCTATAGCCTACTACATAATCCTCATTGCTACAGAAATGTTTTTAATTGGTTAATGTTGCATAGGCTTATGTTTTTGAAGTCATGTTCTCAAGAAATCTGAGCGGCAGATCTTGGCTTGCATTTTGACTCAGAAAGTGATCTCCTGCTGTATGTATGTACTGTTCTAGGTTAACCCACAATAAACTTGTTGGGGAATATATAGCGACCTACCCTCCTGTTCTTCTACGCTGCTCCTGTACACACACACACACACACACACACATATACACACACACACACACACACATGATCCCCTTCCTTCCTCTTACACGCTGCTGTGTGACCTGTGCTGGCTACCAAGCAGCGCCTGACATGAATATTGTATATGCCTAGCCCATCTAAGTGTTGTTGTTAATGTCAGGGACTTTGTTTATAGTGCTTGGTGGGCCTCTTAGTGCAGTTTCCACCACATCCCACTATGGCCATCAATTCCACTACTGGATCGGATCGGCTGCTTGGGCTCCTTTTTTCCCACTTTCTCCCCTCCTCAGTACTCGGCTTGTGCTGCCTGCTTGCCTTCATCCCCTCCTTCTACTCCTCCCCCTACCCCTCCTCTCTCTCACCTTCCCTCCTTCCAGATGGCGCATTTCACAACCTGCTAGGCACGATCAATCAAGCCCAGATGCAGACTGGGCTATTAAGGTCAGTAATGATCGGCCTTTGAGCGTTATGGGCCCGGCTCATGTTGTAAAGCAATGCATCAAACTCTGTTCCAGCCGCTCGCTGCGCCTGCCCTTAACAAGCCAGCTTAAAATATCGGCCGGAGGATACAAAATGAAAAGGGTACAACCTTATCTCTCCAAAGACAGGCCGCCGTAGCCCCAAGGTGTAATAAAACTACAGAACTTGGCCGTCGCCGGGAGTCATCTCTTTTATAAGCAATATCTTTCATAGTTCAGCTAAGGCTGCTGTTGGATCAGCATTTGATGCATCACACTCACTGTATTCCCTCACTCTGGTCTGGGAGACTGGGAGGCCTCTGCTCTTGGCAATAGTCTAATGTGGTCAAGCACAGCCCCCCCCATTTCCTCTTCATACTGCATATGAGATTTAGCAGTAATAGCGGGAGGAGCCCAGGGATCCACCTTCACCACTAGGCCTCTCAGAGAGCTTTAACTCTAACACTTCGCCAAGCCAGCTGAGCAACCTGGACTCAGGGGTAGGCGTAACATAGTAGATGGAAATCCGGGAGACACGTTTCGTATGGTATGTATTAATTTGTGGATGTCCTCATCCCTTTTGTATGTTATGAAGTACAATGTGTATGATATGTTATGAATTGTAATTCATGCATTATGTTTTGAATTGCAATTTGTACAATATGTTACGAATTTCCAAAAATGATATGTCACAAATTCCAATTTGCTGTGGGTAACGTTAGCTAGGTGGCTAACGCTAAGATTAGCTAGATGGCTAACACCACTGTATCTAGACTAGGGGTTAAGGTTAGGGTTAAGGTTAGGAGTTAGGTTAAAGGGTTAGGATTAGTCGAAGGGTTAGCTAGCATGTTAAGTATTTGCAAAGTTGCTAGCTGAAATACTAAAGTTGTCTTTGATAAGATTCGAACAAGCAAGACGTTCGCATTATATGCCCGACCAAACCACCTTACTTTCGCTGTTGCCTTCTGTCTTATGTAACCACACCAAACGTAACATATCATACTAATTTGAGTGTCCCAGAATTACCTTTACTGCGTTATGTCTAGTCTATGAGACCACGCGGAGCTGAGACCCTTCAAGTCAACAGAAAGGAGCACTGCCTCTTGAGAACCGAGAAGCCAAGGGTCAAGGAATAGGGCACCTGAACCTCTTAGAGGGCAGAATAACCTCTTCAATATTTCACTGGCCCTATCTCTCTAGCCTTGGCTTGGTTTAAATCCTCCTCTTATTGAGTTCCTTTCCCATCAGCCCCATATTTACACCTTAAAAAGCCAAGTGAGGAGACTCTCCATCCAAGTAATGATTTCAGTTGATCCATGGAGTACTGAAAAACGGTAAAAACAACTGAGACTGCAGCTCAGATGGAGGGTTGTACTGGGAAAGGAGCCGTTGACGGTTTTTTGGAGAAGGGTTGGCGGTAGAATGTGCTTGGGGGCTCCTGGCCTTTTCAACTCTAGGACCCTGTACCTGATAGCCCCATCCAGAGGCCGTTCTATACACAGCTCTGGCCCCATCCTCAACATCAGCAGCTGTCGCGGGCCCAGCCTCTACAACCACCGTAGCCTCATTATGATATATGAAGCACTCTTTACTTAAAGTCTTTTACCATATGTGATGAGGGAGGGATACACGCCATTGGGTTAGGCTAGCTAGTGTGAATGCTGAATGCTACTGCCCTCCGCCACTTTCCTCTGACGTTTGTACTGTATGTAGACCTCGGCAGGTATTATGACTGGGAGACCTGCTGGTTGGCCCAAAGGAAAACCACTGACAATCTCAGCTCTCACACCGTTCGTAAAGTCACTGGGGCGTTAAACTAGCCATTTTAGGCTACTACTGCTACTTAATGAATGTACACTTTCAGGGTGCCAGGGCCATTCAGGGAGGGAGCTATCCTGCTTTTAACACAAGCTGTTTAGCCTTCTTGCCCTCTGATAGCTGATGTCACAGAATTAAATAACAAAAGAAAAGGACATTTGATGGACAGTTGGAAATATAATTTATGTGAGCAGCTTGTGTTTTTTGTTTGTTTGTGTCCCCCGTTCCTCTGTTCCTCTCAGCTGTCTGACGATGCCTCCAGGTAGTTGTGCCCTTCGTACAGTGAAGATAGGAGGCGTTCCGGTTTATTTGCATAGCCCATTTCTCTAGTCTTAAAACAAAGGACCAGGCCAAAGCCTGCCAAGGAAAACCTACCTTTGGTTCAGAGCAAAGGAGAACCTCTGGAATAAACCAGACCTGCTAGATGACCCAAAGCTGGCATCGTGCCTGGTGGTTACATCAGGTTTCTGTAACTTTCAGAGGCTTATATCGTCTGTAAAACAGGTTAGTATAATAGTCCATACTGTCTGCAATTCAACCTAACCGACTCCCTTTAGTGGCACTGTGTGTTTCGAAACACTATTTTGTACCTGAGATGTTAGCTTAAGTTATACATTTCCAGTATGAGTGAGAAACAGTGGTGTGTTGTGGGCGGCTGATGCTGGCTCTTAGTCCCTGTCTGGCAGGTGGTACTGACATGTACAGACTCCAGGTCAGTCAGCCAGGCACACACCCTGGCTCTCCACACAGGCCGGTAAAACATGTTTTAGCCTGGGCTAAGGAGGAAGATAACGTCTGTGGCCAGGGGAATGGGAGGGAGAACTGTGTTATGGTGAGATGTAGGCTGGCTAGGGGCCACAGGGTTTAATAACCTGTCCTGTTGGGACTGGGGCTTGGGCCAGAGTGGCGGTATAGTAATGGTTTTCAGTTGTATGATTATTAATAGGGCTTCGAGGCATCGTATGTAGGTTTAGCGACTGATCGTCATATTCTGGTCAGTTATGATAGGTGTAGGAGTATTTACATAATGACTTGTGCTCATTGGGATGGGATAGGGGTCTTTCTTTTTCTATGTACAGTAGGTGACATCAGGGTTAAGTCATCACAACATTATGTTTGTCTAATCACAACAGCTCCAGCCTTGTGCTGTGTGTACGTCATTGTCTTGGCTGTCAGGCAGACAGACAGCGAGCCTGGTTGATTTATCCACTCAGCCACTCCTTTACCTTTGGTATGCACTTACAGAATATCTAGGCAATAAACTGATGGATTTTCACCAATTTATCCTCAGCCAAATCCCTCTCTTCCCTCCTCTTCCTCCTCCTCCTCCTCCTCCTCCTCCTTTCTGCCCAGCCTGGTGATGCTGTCACTCTCTCTTCCTCCTCCTCCTCCTCCTTTCTGCCAAGCCTGGTGATGCCATCACTCTCTCCCTCTCCACCCTCCTTCTCCTCCTTTCTGTCAAGCCTGGTGATGCCGTCACTCTCTCCCTCTCCTCCTCCTTCTCCTCCTTTCTGCCAAGCCTGGTGATGCCGTCACTCTCTCCCTCTCCTCCCTCCTCCTCCTTCTTTCTGCCCAGCCTGGTGATGCCGTCACTCTCTCCTCCTCCCTCCTCCTCCTCCTCCTCCTCCTCCTCCTCCTCCTCCTTTCTGCCCAGCCTGGTGATGCCGTCACTCTCTCCTCTCCTCCTCCTCCTCCTCCTCCTCCTCCTCCTCCTCCTCCTCCTCCTCCTCCTTTCTGCCCAGCCTGGTGATGCCGTCACTATCTCCCTATCCTCCCTACTCCTCCTCCTTTCTGCCCAGCCTGGTGATGCCGTCACTCTCTCCCTCTCCTCCCTCCTCCTCCCTCCTCCTCCTCCTCCTCCTCCTTTCTGCCAGCCTGGTGATGCCGTCACTCTTTCCCTCCTCCTCCCTCCTCCTCCTCCTCCTTTCTGCCAGCCTGGTGATGCCGTCACTTTTTTCCCTCCCTCCCTGCACCTCCTCCTCATTTCTGCCCAGCCTGGTGATGCCGTCACTCTCTCCCAACGCCTCCCTCCACCTCCTCCTCTTCCTTTCTGCCCAGCCTGGTGATGCCGTCACTCTCTCCCTCTCCTCCCTCCTCCTCCTCCTCCTCCTCCTTTCTGCCCAGCCTGGTGATGCCGTCACTCTCTCCCTCTCCTCCCTCCTCCTCCTCCTTTCTGCCCAGCCTGGTGATGCCGTCACTCTCTCCCTCTCCTCCCTCCTCCTTCTCCTCCTCCTCCTTTCTGCCCAGCCTGGTGATGCCGTCACTCTCTCCCTCTCCTCCCTCCTCCTCCTCCTTTCTGCCCAGCCTGGTGATGCCGTCACTCTCTCCCTCTCCTCCCTCCTCCTCCTCCTTTCTGCCCAGCCTGGTGATGCCGTCACTCTCTCCCTCTCCTCCCTCCTCCTCCGCCTTTCTGCCCAGCCTGGTGATGCCGTCACTCTCTCCCTC
>NC_143037.1:50250000-50290000 GCF_057628025.1 Oncorhynchus mykiss | reverse complement strand
ACAGACAGACAGACAGACAGACAGCAGGCAGCCAGACAGACAGACAGACAGCCAGACAGACAGACAGCAGGCAGCCAGACAGACAGACAGACAGCAGGTAGCCAGACAGACAGACAGGCAGCCAGACAGACAGACAGACAGGCAGCCAGACAGACAGACAGACAGACAGTCAGAATATCAGACGGATCAGACAGACAGCAGGCAGCCAGACAGACAGACAGACAGCAGGCAGCCAGACAGACATGGTAACTACTATGTAAGGCTGGTTGTGTGATGCAGACTGAAAGACAGTCAGACAGACAGACAGACACATGGTAACCACTATGTTAAGCTGGTTGTGTGATGCAGACTGAGAGACAGTCAGACAGTCAGACAGACAGACAGACAGTCAGACAGACATGGTAACTACTATGTTAGGCTGGTTGTGTGATGCAGACTGAGAGACAGTCAGACAGACAGACAGACAGACAGACAGTCAGACAGACAGACATGGTAACTACTATGTTAGGCTGGTTGTGTGATGCAGACTGAGAGACAGTCAGACAGACAGACAGACAGACAGACAGTCAGACAGACATGGTAACTACTATGTTAGGCTGGTTGTGTGATGCAGACTGAGAGACAGTCAGACAGACAGACAGACAGACAGTCAGACAGACATGGTAACTACTATGTTAGGCTGGTTGTGTGATGCAGACTGAGAGACAGACAGACAGACACACAGTCAGACAGACATGGTAACTACTATGTTAGGCTGGTTGTGTGATGCAGACTGAGAGACAGTCAGACAGACAGACAGACAGACATGGTAACTACTATGTTAGGCTGGTTGTGTGATGCAGACTGAGAGACAGTCAGACAGACAGACAGACAGACATGGTAACTACTATGTTAGGCTGGTTGTGTGATGCAGACTGAGAGACAGTCAGACAGACAGACAGACAGACATGGTAACTACTATGTTAGGCTGGTTGTGTGATGCAGACTGAGAGACAGTCAGACAGACAGACAGACAGACATGGTAACTACTATGTTAGGCTGGTTGTGTGATGCAGACTGAGAGACAGTCAGACAGACAGACAGACAGACAGACATGGTAACTACTATGTTAGGCTGGTTGTGTGATGCAGACTGAGAGACAGTCAGACAGACAGACAGACATGGTAACTACTATGTTAGGCTGGTTGTGCTGACTGAGCTTCAGTTGATCAACTCTCCACCCTGACATCCTCACTGACTGCTGGGCCCTGAACCAGACCAAGCCTTCTCTCCTCCCCATCCCGTCTCAGTTGTTGTTAAGTTATGTAAAAGCCGAGTTCGGTCTAAAAACAACCCGACCAAAGTGAATAATTCAGAGTTGCATTAAAATGAACACAGAGGGAGATAGACGGGCCTAATTAGCATACCCCCTGCCTGATGTGTGTTGTTGATGTATGAGAGAGAGGGACACTTTATGAGGAGATGCTGTCCCCCGTTTGAGGCCCCTGCGAGGCCCAGGCTGCTTGTTGCTTCTTATACTCCACATTAGCCCACAATGCCCTTCATCTCCTGAGCTCACAGCATCTCCTCTCTACAGTTGTATAAATCACCCAACTCCTTGTTACTGGACCAATGTATCTTCTACCACTAACAATTTGCTCCCCAGTCCCCATTTCAGATAACAAAGCATGATATCATCATAGCACCCACCATGGGGAGCTAAACACTCTCTCTCTCCCTGCTCCTTTTAATTGCATTCATACCTAACTAACGATGAGATATTAATAATGAATGGTGAGTAAATAACAGTTTAAGATGCTGGCCACGCCATCACAGACTAATTGTCTCATTAAGTGTAACATTAGGTGGGCGAGCGAGAGGAGAGGTCCCTTGACGGGAGGGAGGGATCTGAAGGAAGGAGACAGTCAGTGCTGCTAACACGGGGACCATTGATCTCTACCCCATCCTGGGCCCTCTCTGGGCTGAGTCCAGAGCAATAACGACAGGCCATATGGTTTGATCTCTGAGCCTAACAGTCTGGTGTTGCGGAGGTGCTAAATGGCCTGAGGTAAAGATCGATGAAGAGGGACGGCATGAGTCCATCACATCCTAAGCACCCAGGCCCTCACCTCTCTAGACACTAGCCAGGGTGTGTGTGTGTGTGCGCGTGCGTGTGCATGTGTGTGTGTGTGTGTCTGTGTGTGTGTGTGTCTGTGTCTGTGTGTGTGTGTGGCGTTGGCAGTAGGCTGGTTTCATCTCTCATGTCATGGCGGCCCTGCCGCTGGGGTCTCTAAAGTGCTCCTGCCCGGGACGTTCTTCAGTTCCCCTTTAAAATATTGAAGAGGCGGTGCCCAAAATAAGTAAGAGGAGCGAAGACAAGGAGCTGGGAGCCTGGAGCCGTGCCCTACAGTGGCAGGGAGGGAGACTCAGTCTCATGTTCTCATCCACTTGTAGTTTCTGATCTGGGGCATTATAGCAACATCACCTGCAGGTGCTGACCTGTTCTGTCAATAACATGTGAGCCATCTAGGAGAGATAAGATATTAAAACTCTCCGTGTTCTCAACCTCTCCTTGTTGTTTGTTCTCTGTCAATGTATGATGGCTTTACGCAGCCAGGCCTGGCAGTGGTTAGGATAGGTAGCTGGAGAGGTGCTAGTGGGCACAGTGGGATCTGGCCATTCAGTGTTGATGACTGTCATCGCTGGCCAGTGAGAGCCCTAGCTGGCTTTATAGCAGTAGTAAGGACTGACTGGGACTGCATTGACTGACCGACTGTGGCTCTAATAAACTTCCAATATGCTCTCCAACACTCCAGTGCCACTGTGTATACTAAAAGCACACAAACCCCTGGGCTTGGCCTGCCATAAAGACCTTTATACACACTGTGTGAACCAGTAAACCTGTATAATGACAGGGGTTCATAGCCCTCACAGACCCAGGGCAGTATTATACACACTGAAGACATGGGCAGGAGAAGTCGCTATGATAAAGGGCTGGGTCTGATGGTGTAATGATCCTTGATGGGCTGGGCTGAGACAGTGTCGTGCCTCATATAACAGCTGGTTTAGCCCAGCACAGACCTCCAGGTTTGTGGTCTGCCTAGACTGCGTAGGCATCAGGGGAAGATGGCCTGTTGTCAGAGAGCGTGTGTACTATCAAGACAGATGGTTTGCCCTCTGAAAGTATGACCCTGTAAATATTATACGTAAATCTTGAACATTTGGCAACTTCTTCCGTTTGAAAAGTCTCATCTCATCTACCTTGCGTGATCACGTCTCTACATACTAAAGAAAACATCACAATACTCTGAGGATGTCTGGGGTGGCAGGTTGCTAGATTGAATCCCCGAGCTGACAAGGTAAAAATCTGTATTTCTGCCCCTGAACAAGGCAGTTAACCCACTGTTCCTAGGCCATCATTGTAAATAATAATTTGTTCTTAATTGACTTGCCTAGTTAAATAGAAATGAAATGTCTAGTGACTGGCTAGAAACAACAGCCATTATTACAACTGCCTTGGGTCTGTTTCAAACCTAGGTTGATATCTTCCCTGCACAGCCTTTCTCCATCTCTCTTTCACGTGACTGGCTCTCCATCATCACCCTTCCCTGTGCCCACCTCTGCCCCATCCTGCTGATCTCATCTGGAGCTGGAGCAGGTGTTGGGGAGAGATTGCGGCAGGCAGGCTGAGGGAGGTCTCTCCACCGGGGCTGATGACACCTCTCCTCTCCCTCTCCCGCTCTTCTCCTCTCCCTCTCTTCTCCTCTGCCTCTCCCTCTCTTTTCCTCTGCCTCTCCCTCTCTTCTCCTCTCCCTCTGCCTCTCTTCTCCTCTCCCTCTGCCGCTCTTCTCCTCTGCCTCTCCCTCTCTTCTCCTCTGCCTCTCCCTCTCTTCTCCTCTGCCTCTCCCTCTCTTCTCCTTTCCCTCTCCCGCTCTTCCCCTCTGCCTCTCCCGCTCTTCTCCTCTGCCTCTCAATTCAATTCAATTCAAGGGGCTTTATTGGCATGGGAAACATGTGTTAACACTGCCAAAGCAAGTGAGTTAGATAATATACAAAAGTGAAATAAACAAAAATTAACCATTGAAATTCACAATGGTGTTTGTTCACTGGTTGCCCTTTTCTTGTGGCAACAGGTCACAAATCTTGCTGCTGTGGTGGCACACTGTGGGATTTCACCCAGTTGAGGAACAATGGGAAAGTCTTAATGCTTTTAAAGTTGAGAAACTTGTAAATTAACTTTTGAGAAAATGGCCCTTGAATGTTTTGTTACACCTACTGGTGAGCTCTTCTTTGTCTACACCCATTCAGCATCGTTCACACCCTCTTAATCCTTAGTCCACCCATCTCTTTAAGGATTCACATGTGAATCCACCAACGAATTTCAAGACTAAAGTCTGGTTTATGCTACGTCTATCGACATGTCTGTAGACCGTTGTCGCAGTCACATCATGAACATTCTATTGTCGTCCGACATCAGACTTGACGTTGTCGTTAGGAAAAGTATAAACACAAAAACTACAGTCTGCATGACATCAGCAGCCTGGTTGTCCAAAATAGCATAACTGGTGTATTTTAACACCAATAAACCCACCCGTTTAAAAATGAATTTAGTATTTGTTAATCTAGCAAACCAGGCAAATAAAAGCAACTTTCTAAACAATGTTTTGGTTTGTTTCTAGCTTGTTAGCTAGCTAGCTAATGTTAAGTTAGCTGGCTAGCCAGTTCAAATACTGAACAAATCGTATAACTGACAACGTCTTAATTTTATCTAATTTGTATTAATTTTTACAGGAAAATAAACTCACAACAAGATCATTATTTACAAGTTAATAGCGAGCCAATTACAGAAAATAGCTTACGGTTGTGAGTGTGGCGAAATAAAAGCAGGGCATTCTACCTGAGAATTTTAGAACTTGGACACTGTGTCGTTGTTGTATCCTAATTGAATTTTGGTGCAGGTCATGTTGTTCTTCACATTACCGTCTTTGGTAAACACATACTATATATCAAATAAAATCACAGTTTATTTGTCAGATGCTCAGGATACAGAAGGTGTAAACGATACAGTGAAGTGGTAACTTGCATAGTGGAGTGAACCATAATCCCAATTCATGACTCATGACTGCATGAATCTGCAGGTAGCTAACCAACCAGGTTCAATGTTAGCTACCTAACATTAGGTTATAACTAGCAATGCAAATGGCTCTGAGATACAAATAATATTACTACACAGATCATACTCGTAACGTTAGCTAGCAAGCCAGCCAGCTAAAGTCAGCTAGCTAGCTAACAGTTCACTTTAACTTGAAATGACAACGACTTTCTGACAAAATTAGAAATGCATAATATCTGAAAATGTAGCTAGCTAGACTCTCTTACCCGTGTACATGGATGGACACTTCTCCCTCTCTGTCACCGTGGTTGCCCTTAGTTTGAAGATGTAATCCTGGACAGGTGTTTTATACAACAGCCTTCTTTGTGTTCTCTTTTCGACTCCCTCTGCAGAAAGTGGAGAGCAACACTTTTGCAGTTATTTGTGGTTATCTTTCAAAAAAGCCGCATTAGAGAGGATTAGATACGCATACTGACCCGCTCATATTATAGACAGAAACGTGCTACATGGCAGACCAATACGAACTCATCTCTCGGCATGTCCAGCCCATCCATTATCTCAGCCAATCATGGCTAGAAGGAAGGCTCCTTTTTCCGTGGCTAAACCAACTAGGCTTGTAATTTAACATTAGTATTTATTAGTATTAACAGATGTCATATAGTGTAAGTTTGTTATTAATGTGCATGAAAGTATACATGTTCCAGAAGGCATTTCTGCCCAAAAAACGCATTTTGATAAATAAAATAAAAACTTTCGAATGCCTCTCCTGTGAAGTAGTGACGAAACAGGTCACATATGGACACCAAGGTCAGCAGTCAGTAGCAGGACTGGGAAGAAGAGGGGTTCAAGCTAACACACACACATAGAGTGGAGAGATTTGGGCTGGCTGTACAGTGAGTCAGGGATGCCAGTGCCAGAGACAGGGTGGGGGTGGGGGGAGGAACAGAGAGTGACAGTCAGGAACACATCCTCTGACGCATGCACTCCATTAATGACCATATGCACACACACCCACACGCTCACGCACATGAGTGCACACACACACACACACACACACACAATGTACAGTCACACATACAGCGGCTTGTATTACACATCAACACACATACACACACACACACATACATACACACACACACACACACACTGACAAAAATGAAGACAGTTTTTGTACACTCAGGAACAGTAGGAGTAAACAAGCACAGAGAATCATAAATACATTATTACAGTCATCACATTTAGTCATGAACAAAGTACACGTACTGTACTGTATGAGATATGATCAGGCGTTAGATTGGGCCAGGTCCCACTGGGTCCCAGACCCAGTACATATGATTCAAATGAGAGTCAGGTGGACCTGAGACCCAGTACATATGATTCAAATGAGAGTCAGGTGGACCTGAGACCCAGTACATATGATTCAAATGAGAGTCAGGTGGACCTGAGACCCAGTACATATGATTCAAATGAGAGTCAGGTGGACCTGAGACCCAGTACATATGATTCAAATGAGAGTCAGGTGGACCTGAGACCCAGTACATATGATTCAAATGAGAGTCAGGTGGACCTGAGACCCAGTACATATGATTCAAATGAGAGTCAGGTGGACCTGAGACCCGGTACATATGATTCAAATGAGAGTCAGGTGGACCTGAGACCCGGTACATATGATTCAAATGAGAGTCAGGTGGACCTGAGACCCGGTACATATGATTCAAATGAGAGTCAGGTGGACCTGAGACCCAGTACATATGATTCAAATGAGAGTCAGGTGGACCTGAGACCCAGTACATATGATTCAAATGAGAGTCAGGTGGACCTGAGACCCGGTACATATGATTCAAATGAGAGTCAGGTGGACCTGAGACCCGGTACATATGATTCAAATGAGAGTCAGGTGGACCTGAGACCCGGTACATATGATTCAAATGAGAGTCAGGTGGACCTGAGACCCAGTACATATGATTCAAATGAGAGTCAGGTGGACCTGAGACCCGGTACATATGATTCAAATGAGAGTCAGGTGGACCTGAGACCCGGTACATATGATTCAAATGAGAGTCAGGTGGACCTGAGACCCGGTACATATGATTCAAATGAGAGTCAGGTGGACCTGAGACCCGGTACATATGATTCAAATGAGAGTCAGGTGGACCTGAGACCCGGTACATATGATTCAAATGAGAGTCAGGTGGACCTGAGACCCGGTACATATGATTCAAATGAGAGTCAGGTGGACCTGAGACCCGGTACATATGATTCAAATGAGAGTCAGGTGGACCTGAGACCCAGTACATATGATTCAAATGAGAGTCAGGTGGACCTGAGACCCGGTACATATGATTCAAATGAGAGTCAGGTGGACCTGAGACCCGGTACATATGATTCAAATGAGAGTCAGGTGGACCTGAGACCCGGTACATATGATTCAAATGAGAGTCAGGTGGACCTGAGACCCGGTACATATGATTCAAATGAGAGTCAGGTGGACCTGAGACCCGGTACATATGATTCAAATGAGAGTCAGGTGGACCTGAGACCCGGTACCTGCAACATCAAAATCACAAAGCAAAATAGAATATTATAAAAAAATCAACCCCATAGTAGAATAGTTATTCCATTGTTCAGCCTGTCGCATTCTATGCAAGAAAATAATATTCATCTCGAGGTAAATTGTGAGAGCAGCATAGGGAGAGATATGCATGCCTAGTCTTTGTACAACATTCCTAATGCAGTTGGAGGGCAACACACCTTTAAAGCAGTTTCGATGGCCACTGTAAAAAGACAAAATGCAGCATTTTAGAACCTGAGTTCCTAGCAGCTGTGTGGTTTTTACTCGTTAGCACTCACCAATGGCTTTGAATGCATAGGGAAGACCAGGGATAAATGTAACAGAGCCAGGTGTAACAGGTCGGCCGACATTATACTCACGCTACGTCATCCTTGGTTGGCTGAGTGGCAGGTGAACGTTTTTTGGGGGACATTCAAGTCGTCAATATGTTGGTAATTAGCAACAAGATAGCCTTAACGTTTAGACTTATTGATTAGCCCAATGGGTTAAATGAAGATGGCCAACCCTTTGCCTATTTATTTCTAGTCACTATGCTGCATCAGGTGGGCTAAGTCAGGTGATAAGGCTTATTGCTAAACGTCACACCTGCCTGATAATATGGACTCATATTTTATTGGGCTCATTTCTGGAGGGTGAAATTATATTTTACATGTCAGCCTCATTTTATTTCCATTCATTCTGGAGTAGAATGTCCTTTTAAAAAGTCACCCGAACTGACCTTCTCACAGTCACCCCCCCCCAAAAGAAATCCCTCTGCGACCTGTAGTATGCTGTGATATGTGCTTTTGTCAGTATTATATTGTTTAGGCTGGTATATTATATCACCTTCCCCCCCATAAAGTGTACTTGTATGATGTATATGATATTATGTGTAGACAAACACACACAGTGAGATAGAAAGAGCCTGTGCAGCAGCCATCCACTTTATGGAGAGTCTCATCATAGTCTGAAACTAACTTTGCATACTGCCCAATTATACTTCTCCTCCCCCTCACACACACACACACGCTGGGAGACAAAGGGTCTGGAAGGATTAACGGATCACTTCCCAATTTCCCCCGGCTGTCTCCGTCTCCGTCTGGGCAGTAATCAGATCATCACACACCTGACTTGGTGAGGCTGAATTCTATTAGGCTTTATTAACACTAATTATCCCCTGCTATTACCCCATGCTGCTCCCATCCTCCCCATTCTCTCCTTTCTTTTCCTGTACCGTCCCTCCATCATCCTCTCCTCCCCCTCTCCCATCCTCCCCCGGTCAGCTGCCAGTCCCCATCCTCTCTTTTTCTCTGGATCTCTCCAGCAACCTCTTCTCCCCCGGACCCCTCCCTCTCCTTCCACGGTCCCCAGCAACCTCTTCTCCCCCGGCCCCCTCCCTCTCCTTCCACAGTCCCCATCAACCTCTTCTCCCCCGGCCCCCTCCCTCTCCTTCCACAGTCTCCATCAACCTCTTCTCCCCCGGGCCCCCTCCCTCTCCTTCCACAGTCTCCATCAACCTCTTCTCCCCCGGCCCCCTCCCTCTCCTTCCACACGCCCCATCAACCTCTTCCTCCCCGGCCCCCTCCCTCTCCCTCAACAGTCCCCATCAACCTCTTCTCCCCCGGGCCCCCTCCCTCTCCTTCCACCGTCTCCATCAACCTCTTCTCCCCCGGCCCCCTCCCTCTCCTTCCACAAGCCCCATCAACCTCTTCCTCCCCGGCCCCCTCCCTCTCCCTCAACAGTCCCCATCAACCTCTTCTCCCCCGGCCCCCTCCCTCTCCTTCCACAGTCCCCATCAACCTCTTCTCCCCCGGCCCCCTCCCTCTCCTTCCACAGTCCCCATCAACCTATTCTCCCCCGGCCCCCTCCCTCTCCTTCCACAGTCCCCATCAACCTCTTTTCCTCCTCTGGCCTACTCCAGTCCTCCCGTCGCCTCCACTGTGAGTCTCTCCCCACTGTGAGTCTCTCCCCACTGTGAGTCTCTCCCCACTGTGAGTCTCTCCACACTGTGAGCCTCTCCCCACTGTGAGCCTCTCCCCACTGTGAGTCTCTCCCCACTGTGAGTCTCTCCCAACTGTGAGCCTCTCCCCACTGTGAGTCTCTCCCCACTGTGAGTCTCTCCCCACTGTGAGTCTCTCCCCACTGTGAGTCTATCCCCACTGTGAGTCTCTCCCCACTGTGAGCCTCTCCCCACTGTGAGTCTCTCCCCACTGTGAGCCTCTCCCCACTGTGAGTCTCTCCCCACTGTGAGTCTCTCCCCACTGTGAGTCTCTCCCCACTGTGAGTCTCTCCCCATCCCTCTACACCTCCGGATGATTGTTTTTAATGATCACCCACATACTGTAGCTCCCACAACCCATGCCCACAGTACCCTTCCTCTCTGTGGTCCCGTCTAACCAAAACACTCCGAGCCTTCCCTTATTCTGCTGGGGGTCACTCATAGCCACTCACACTCACTTCTCTGAAGAGGCCTGAGGGAGGGCCACTTCAAGTCCTTTGAAATAGTGCTACTATGGACACTTCCCTGTTCCCTTAGCCAGGATCTAGACATGAGATAAACAATTCTGTCCTCTCTGAGTGGACTGAGCATGTGTGTGATGAGATAGTGTTTTCACAATCAGCTAGGATGGAGCGTTTGGTTAAACATCTGGGAGAATCCTCAGAGGAGCAGGCTTTTACAGAGAGTTTGTGTTCATTTGTCCCTCCGCTCCCCTCGGCTGGCTTTGGGAGCGAGTCAGCACTTGTTTTATTGGCCGTTACTGTGTGTCAGGGAGCAAATCGCTTTTTACTAACAGGTGCGCTTGGAGGGCATGTGTGTGTGTTCCTGTACTTTTGGTATTGGGTGAATCATGAGCGTGTACATTTGTGCACGCGTCAGTGTAGGCTGTGTGATTGTGTGTGTGAGTCGACACGCGTTGGTGTGTGTTGGCGGTGTTTGCCATGTTGTGTGTCCTAATAGGCTGGTGATGATGAAACTGATTCCCTCTGTGCTGTTTATTATCACATTTAGTGTAATTACATAATTAGTCCTAATCACCCACCTGAGGTGGCAGTACGCTGCGGCAAGCAGGCAACACACTATTACAGAACAAACACAGAGAGGGGGGGGCAGAGAGAAAGAGAAGGGGGTGGGGGGGAGTCAGAGAGAGGGAGCGACCTCAGCACATCTCACACTCATTAACACACCCCTCTCTCTATTCTCTCTCTCTTGCTCATTATCACTCTCTTCATCTTTCACATGCATGGACACACACATGCCCAGTATGCACATACGCACGCAGGCACACACACACACACACACACACACACACACACACACACACACAGTGCTCACCTCATCAACCATGATGAGATGGCTAGCGTGTCAGTAGCAAACATTGATATGAATCAGGAGAAGACTCAGGAGAAGACTCAGGAGGAGACTCAGGAGAAGACTCCAAAGCAAAATAAGAGAAAGGGATATATTTGTCTACGGTGGTCAGAGTTGAGGGAATGAGACGCTGGCTGGTGCAGTTGTATACATTGGTTAACATATTGCTCCAGTCTCTTATTGAGAGGGGGGTTAGACGGGGAGCGGGTAGTCCGTGCAGTACCACAAGACGAATCTCACGTTTCAAATTCCATTTGAAAGAACATGAAATTCAATCTTCCCGTCCAATCTGCGGCATGCTGTCATTGCTCATGCCAGCAATAGCAATCAGAGATATTGTATTCACTCTTCTCTGCCTCCCGGTGTCAATTTATGTGTGTGTTTTCCAGTAAATGTATTAAATGTAATTTAAGCTGTTTCAAGATGCTGATTGTTTACTTTTTGTTTTGTTCAATCTGGTTCTGTTCTATTTGTCATTCTGCATGCAGGTCTTTGCACAGCGTTTCATTAATGTGAATCGTCCGCAACACTTCCATAAACTCTCAAGGCTGTTTCCCAAATGGCACCCTATTCCCTACGGAGTCCTATGGGCCTTGGTCAAAAGTAGTGCACTGTATAGGGAATAGGGTGCCATTAGAGTCGAACCACATACTCCCCCACTGTCAAACTGCCTCTGTAAATCTCCACATTCAATTATATTTTACCCTGTGTGGTGAATGGCACAAGTTGAAAGAAGTATTGTGTTGGTTGTTGGGGCTGGTCATTTAAAAAATGAGTGACATTTGAGTCAGACATTAGGTTTGACACCCTGCGCTGTGCAATAGGCCCCCACCCGCATCCTCAGACTGTGTGAGTAGAATATAACAGAGACAGGAAGCCACTGGGATAGACAAACTGACTGACAGACATACTCAACACATACACACACACACACACACACACACACACACACACACACACACACACACACACACACACACACACACACTAGAGAAAGGTACGGTCCCAGGATCCCAATGGTGTGACATTCTCCCCACTGACAGAGACAGGACAGGAGAGTTGGGTGTGGGGGTGCTTACGTGCGTTTGTTTACGTGTGTGGGTGTGTGTGTGTGTGTGGGTGTGGGCGTGGGTGTGCGCGCGCGTGCGTGCATGCGTGTGTGGTTGTGTGTGACATTCAGAGAGAGACAGGACAATGCAACACAGAGAACCCAGAGAACGCGTCGTCCACATAATGAGACAGGGCAGGGTTACATGGTCCTCCAGGGGCCCAGGGGGCCACACCAGGGGGGCGGGGGAGCTGCTGGAATGTGGCAGCCCTGACACGGCTCACGGAGGACGTAGCCTGGCGGTGCTAGTCCCCTCTGTCACAGTGTGTGTGTGAAGGATGGCAGCCACAGACAGAGGGTGACACACACACAGATCCTCTCTCTCTCTACACCTGTGACAGAGACAAACACACAGACTTATCTGTATGCAGACGGGCACCAGACAGTGTCCACATCCCACCGAGGTTTATCATATGGAGAGAAGCACTAATTAAGATGGGTTCTGTCCTGTGTGTGTGTGTGTGTGTGTGTGTGTGTGTGTGTGTGTGCTGAAGTGGCTTCACCTGCTCCCTCCTGACAGCTAACACACTGTATTAGGCTGATATAGGAGGAGAGGAGGACTTGAGAGGTATAGATGTTTTGTTTCCATCTCAACTCAGACACTTTCCCAGCTTCTATAGCCCCGTTAACTTCTCCCTATGCTAGAATGCAGTGGTAGCACTTTTTAGGCCTTAACCACCCATCAAAAACCTCTTTACAGGGAGACCCAGATGTGCCACGCCATCTTCATTCTCATCAAGTATCACTCAGGGAGGTAGACTCCGCTTTCAAGGAGCTAATGATGGGAGGTAATTGCTCTTGATATGTAGGATATTTACTAAGAGGTCGTAAACTCACTTCTCCTGGAGAAGAAGTAGGAGCTGTAGTGTGGTAGCTGTATACCTACTCTAGTGTGGTAGCTGTCTACCTACTCTAGTGTGGTAGCTGTCTACCTACTCTAGTGTGGTAGCTGTATACCTACTCTAGTGTGGTAGCTGTATACCTACTCTAGTGTGGTAGCTGTATACCTACTCTAGTGTGGTAGCTGTATACCTACTCTAGTGTGGTAGCTGTATACCTACTATAGTGTGGTAGCTGTATACCTACTCTAGTGTGGTAGTTATATACCTACTCTAGTGTGGTAGTTGTATACCTACTCTAGTGTGGTAGCTGTATACCTACTGTAGTGTGGTAGCTGTATACCTACTCTAGTGTGGTAGCTGTATACCTACTCTAGTGTGGTAGCTGTCTACCTACTCTAGTGTGGTAGTTGCCTACCTACTCTAGTGTGGTAGCTGTCTACCTACTCTAGTGTGGTAGCTGTATATCTACTCTAGTGTGGTAGCTGTATACCTACTCTAGTGTGGTAGCTGTATACCTACTCTAGTGTGGTAGCTGTATACCTACTCTAGTGTGGTAGATGTATACCTACTCTAGTGTGGTAGCTGTATACCTACTCTAGTGTGGTAGCTGTATACCTACTCTAGTGTGGTAGCTGTCTACCTACTATAGTGTTGTAGCTGTCTACCTACTCTAGTGTTGTAGCTGTATACCTACTCTAGTGTGGTAGCTGTCT
This sequence comes from Oncorhynchus mykiss, assembly GCF_057628025.1. Classification (NCBI taxonomy): domain Eukaryota; kingdom Metazoa; phylum Chordata; class Actinopteri; order Salmoniformes; family Salmonidae; genus Oncorhynchus; species Oncorhynchus mykiss. The sequence goes on along the minus strand of NC_143037.1, from coordinate 50,276,324 downwards.
ACCTACTCTAGTGTTGTAGCTGTATACCTACTCTAGTGTGGTAGCTGTATACCTACTCTAGTGTGGTAGCTGTCTACCTACTCTAGTGTGGTAGCTGTCTACCTACTATAGTGTTGTAGCTGTCTACCTACTCTAGTGTTGTAGCTGTATACCTACTCTAGTGTTGTAGCTGTCTACCTACTCTAGTGTGGTAGCTGTATACCTACTTTAGTGTGGTAGCTGTATACCTACTCTAGTGTTGTAGCTGTATACCTACTCTAGTGTGGTAGCTGTCTACCTACTCTAGTGTGGTAGCTGTCAACCTACTCTAGTGTGGTAGCTGTATACCTACTCTAGTATGGTAGCTGTCTACCTACTCTAGTGTGGTAGCTGTCTACCTACTATAGTGTGGTAGCTGTCTACCTACTATAGTGTTGTAGCTGTATACCTACTTTAGTGTGGTAGCTGTATACCTACTATAGTGTGGTAGCTGTATACCTACTTTAGTATGGTAGCTGTCTACCTACTCTAGTGTGGTAGTTATATACCTACTCTAGTATGGTAGTTATATACCTACTCTAGTGTTGTAGCTGTATACCTACTTTAGTGTGGTAGCTGTATACCTACTATAGTGTGGTAGCTGTATACCTACTTTAGTATGGTAGCTGTCTACCTACTCTAGTGTGGTAATTTCCCCCGGCTGTCTCCGTCTCCGTCTGGGCAGTAATCAGATCATCACACACCTGACTTGGTGAGGCTGAATTCTATTAGGCTTTATTAACACTAATTATCCCCTGCTATTACCCCATGCTGCTCCCATCCTCCCCATTCTCTCCTTTCTTTTCCTGTACCGTCCCTCCATCATCCTCTCCTCCCCCTCTCCCATCCTCCCCCGGTCAGCTGCCAGTCCCCATCCTCTCTTTTCCTCTGGATCTCTCCAGCAACCTCTTCTCCCCCGGACCCCTCCCTCTCCTTCCACGGTCCCCAGCAACCTCTTCTCCCCCGGCCCCCTCCCTCTCCTTCCACAGTCCCCATCAACCTCTTCTCCCCCGGCCCCCTCCCTCTCCTTCCACAGTCTCCATCAACCTCTTCTCCCCCGGGCCCCCTCCCTCTCCTTCCACAGTCTCCATCAACCTCTTCTCCCCCGGCCCCCTCCCTCTCCTTCCACACGCCCCATCAACCTCTTCCTCCCCGGCCCCCTCCCTCTCCCTCAACAGTCCCCATCAACCTCTTCTCCCCCGGGCCCCCTCCCTCTCCTTCCACCGTCTCCATCAACCTCTTCTCCCCCGGCCCCCTCCCTCTCCTTCCACAAGCCCCATCAACCTCTTCCTCCCCGGCCCCCTCCCTCTCCCTCAACAGTCCCCATCAACCTCTTCTCCCCCGGCCCCCTCCCTCTCCTTCCACAGTCCCCATCAACCTCTTCTCCCCCGGCCCCCTCCCTCTCCTTCCACAGTCCCCATCAACCTATTCTCCCCCGGCCCCCTCCCTCTCCTTCCACAGTCCCCATCAACCTCTTTTCCTCCTCTGGCCTACTCCAGTCCTCCCGTCGCCTCCACTGTGAGTCTCTCCCCACTGTGAGTCTCTCCCCACTGTGAGTCTCTCCCCACTGTGAGTCTCTCCACACTGTGAGCCTCTCCCCACTGTGAGCCTCTCCCCACTGTGAGTCTCTCCCCACTGTGAGTCTCTCCCAACTGTGAGCCTCTCCCCACTGTGAGTCTCTCCCCACTGTGAGTCTCTCCCCACTGTGAGTCTCTCCCCACTGTGAGTCTATCCCCACTGTGAGTCTCTCCCCACTGTGAGCCTCTCTACTCTAGTGTGGTAGCTGTATACCTACTTTAGTGTGGTAGCTGTATACCTACTCTAGTGTTGTAGCTGTATACCTACTCTAGTGTGGTAGCTGTCTACCTACTCTAGTGTGGTAGCTGTCAACCTACTCTAGTGTGGTAGCTGTATACCTACTCTAGTATGGTAGCTGTATACCTACTATAGTGTGGTAGCTGTATACCTACTTTAGTATGGTAGCTGTCTACCTACTCTAGTGTGGTAGTTATATACCTACTCTAGTATGGTAGTTATATACCTACTCTAGTGTTGTAGCTGTATACCTACTTTAGTGTGGTAGCTGTATACCTACTATAGTGTGGTAGCTGTATACCTACTTTAGTATGGTAGCTGTCTACCTACTCTAGTGTGGTAGCTGTCTACCTACTCCAGGGTGGTAGTTATATACCTACTCTAGTATGGTAGTTATATACCTACTCTAGTGTGGTAGTTATATATCTACTCTAGTGTGGTAGCTGTCTACCTACTCTAGTGTGGTAGCTGTCTACCTACTCTAGTGTGGTAGCTGTCTACCTACTCTAGTGTGGTAGCTGTCTACCTACTCCAGGGTGGTAGTTATATACCCACTCTAGTGTGGTAGTTATATACCTACTCTAGTATGGTAGCTGTCTACCTACTCTAGTGTGGTAGCTGTCTACCTACTCTAGTGTGGTAGTTGTATACCTACTCTAGTGTGGTAGCTGTATACCTACTCTAGTGTGGTAGCTGTATACCTACTCTAGTGTGGTAGCTGTCTACCTACTCTAGTGTGGTAGCTGTCTACCTACTCTAGTGTGGTAGCTGTATACCTACTCTAGTGTGGTAGCTGTATACCTACTTTAGTGTGGTAGCTGTCTACCTACTCTAGTGTGGTAGCTGTATACCTACTCTAGTGTGGTAGCTGTCTACCTACTCTAGTGTGGTAGCTGTATACCTACTCTAGTGTGGTAGCTGTATACCTACTCTAGTGTGGTAGCTGTATACCTACTCTAGTGTGGTAGCTGTATACCTACTCTAGTGTGGTAGTTGTATACCTACTCTAGTGTGGTAGTTGTATACCTACTCTAGTGTGGTAGCTGTATACCTACTCTAGTGTGGTAGCTGTCTAGCTACTCTAGTGTGGTAGCTGTCTACCTACTCTAGTGTGGTAGCTGTATACCTACTCTAGTGTGGTAGCTGTCTACCTACTCTAGTGTGGTAGCTGTATACCTACTCTAGTGTGGTAGCTGTATACCTACTCTAGTGCGGTAGCTGTATACCTACTTTAGTGTGGTAGCTGTCTACCTACTCTAGTGTGGTAGTTGTATACCTACTCTAGTGTGGTAGCTGTATACCTACTCTAGTGTGGTAGCTGTATACCTACTCTAGTGTGGTAGCTGTTTACCTACTCTAGTGTGGTAGCTGTCTACCTACTCTAGTGTGGTAGCTGTATACCTACTTTAGTGTGGTAGCTGTATACCTACTCTAGTGTGGTAGCTGTCTACCTACTCTAGTGTGGTAGCTGTATACCTACTCTAGTGTGGTAGCTGTATACCTACTCTAGTGTGGTAGCTGTATACCTACTCTAGTGTGGTAGTTGTATACCTACTCTAGTGTGGTAGTTGTATACCTACTCTAGTGTGGTAGCTGTATACCTACTCTAGTGTGGTAGCTGTCTAGCTACTCTAGTGTGGTAGCTGTCTACCTACTCTAGTGTGGTAGCTGTATACCTACTCTAGTGTGGTAGCTGTCTACCTACTCTAGTGTGGTAGCTGTATACCTACTCTAGTGTGGTAGCTGTATACCTACTCTAGTGTGGTAGCTGTATACCTACTCCGGTGTGGTAGTTGCCTACCTACTCTAGTGTGGTAGTTGTATACCTACTCTAGTGTGGTAGCTGTATACCTACTCTAGTGTGGTAGCTGTATACCTACTCTAGTGTGGTAGCTGTCTACCTACTCTAGTGTGGTAGTTGTATACCTACTCTAGTGTGGTAGCTGTATACCTACTCTAGTGTGGTAGCTGTATACCTACTCTAGTGTGGTAGCTGTCTACCTACTCTAGTGTGGTAGCTGTCTACCTACTCTAGTGTGGTAGCTGTATACCTACTCTAGTGTGGTAGCTGTCTACCTACTCTAGTGTGGTAGTTATATACCTACTCTAGTGTGGTAGCTGTATACCTACTCTAGTGTGGTAGCTGTATACCTACTCTAGTGTGGTAGCTGTATACCTACTCTAGTGTGGTAGCTGTCTACCTACTCTAGTGTGGTAGCTGTATACCTACTCTAGTGTGGTAGCTGTCTACCTACTCTAGTGTGGTAGTTATATACCTACTCTAGTGTGGTAGCTGTATACCTACTCTAGTGTGGTAGCTGTATACCTACTCTAGTGTGGTAGCTGTATACCTACTCTAGTGTGGTAGCTGTCTACCTACTCTAGTGTGGTAGCTGTATACCTACTCTAGTGTGGTAGCTGTATACCTACTCTAGTGTGGTAGCTGTATACCTACTCTAGTGTGGTAGCTGTATACCTACTCTAGTGTGGTAGTTGTATACCTACTCTAGTGTGGTAGTTGTATACCTACTCTAGTGTGGTAGCTGTATACCTACTCTAGTGTGGTAGCTGTCTAGCTACTCTAGTGTGGTAGCTGTCTACCTACTCTAGTGTGGTAGCTGTATACCTACTCTAGTGTGGTAGCTGTCTACCTACTCTAGTGTGGTAGCTGTATACCTACTCTAGTGTGGTAGCTGTATACCTACTCCGGTGTGGTAGTTGTATACCTACTCTAGTGTGGTAGCTGTCTACCTACTCTAGTGTGGTAGCTGCCTACCTACTCTAGTGTTGTAGCTGTATACCTACTCTAGTGTGGTAGCTGTATACCTACTCCGGTGTGGTAGTTGCCTACCTACTCTAGTGTGGTAGTTGTATACCTACTCTAGTGTGGTAGCTGTATACCTACTCTAGTGTGGTAGCTGTATACCTACTCTAGTGTGGTAGCTGTCTACCTACTCTAGTGTGGTAGTTGTATACCTACTCTAGTGTGGTAGCTGTATACCTACTCTAGTGTGGTAGCTGTATACCTACTCTAGTGTGGTAGCTGTCTACCTACTCTAGTGTGGTAGCTGTCTACCTACTCTAGTGTGGTAGCTGTATACCTACTCTAGTGTGGTCGCTGTCTACCTACTCTAGTGTGGTAGTTATATACCTACTCTAGTGTGGTAGCTGTATACCTACTCTAGTGTGGTAGCTGTATACCTACTCTAGTGTGGTAGCTGTATACCTACTCTAGTGTGGTAGCTGTCTAGCTACTCTAGTGTGGTAGCTGTATACCTACTCTAGTGTGGTAGCTGTATATCTACTCTAGTGTGGTAGCTGTATACCTACTCTAGTGTGGTAGCTGTATACCTACTCTAGTGTGGTAGCTGTATACCTACTATAGTGTGGTAGCTGCCTACCTACTCTAGTGTGGTAGCTGTATACCTACTCCGGTGTGGTAGATGTATACTTACCCTAGTGTGGTAGCTGTCTACCTACCCTAGTGTGGTAGCTGTATACCTACCCTGGTGTGGTAGTAGTCTACCTACCCTAGTGTGGTAGTTGTCTACCTACCCTAGTGTGGTATATGTCAACCTACTCTAGTGTGGTAGCTGTCTACCTACCCTAGTGTGGTAGCTGTAGCTGTCTCACAGCCCTCAGAATGGATGCAAATATAATAATTAAGAGTCCTGGCCTAGAAGAGTCTTGGCTTTGTCTTCTCTTCAGGGACACATGTCTCTCTGTGTTTGTCCCTGCCAGGCCCAGACCCAGTCTTTGTTCCGTGCTTTCAGACCCAGCCAAGGGCAGCTCGTCCCCTGCCAAGGCCCAGTCATGTGCTCTCATCCCAGACTCCAGGCCAGAGGGAGCTCTCTGGGTCTTCAAAGCTGGGCATCTCTCTAGAATGTCAAATCATTTCAGTCTGAGTCCATTCTCTGCCTCAGTGACTCTCCCCCTCCGTCTCCCTCTCGCTCCCCTCACAGTCTCTGAGTCTTCTAGCTGCTGCTGGAGATGACGGGGGAGCTTTTCACACAGATGAGGAGAGAGTCAGTCCAACCTCAGTCAGGCAGTGAAAGAGAGATAGAGAAACAGAGAGAGAGAGAGGGGGAGAGATAGGGAGGAGTGCCACGAGGAACCTCCTCAGCTCATTCTGTACCGAGAGGGGCCCTGCTATTGAATTAAGAGTCGCATCCTTGCATGCAAATATGGCTGCCAGGAGCTGGTTGTCACTTTAAACAGGGGCACATAAAATGACTGCTTGATTACCACTGAGGCTTGAATTTTAGCCTCAGACATCACTGTGATCACCCCCCCCCCCCCTTGTGAACTTCAAGCCCGTCAGACATGAGCCAAAGAGCACAAAATGACATTCAACGACACTTCATCCGATCCACGTGTCACAAAGCTGACATAACGGTTGACATAGTGTACAGCTGACGTGCAGACAGAGTGACTGTCATAAACAGGGCTGGCGGTCCCATAACAAATGATGCTTCCATTTGACCACGATGTCATGCAGTGTAGACCGTGGGTTATAGGTCGGGGTGCTCTAACCTAAATCTCTGCATATGTCATTACACTAACATTGTTTGATTGAATGGCTCCAGAGCGCAATACCATTTGTGATGAGAGGCCATTAAACATGGGGAATATCATCATCTCATATTTATGACTGTATTATGTTCAGAGGAGACTGTGGTCTGTTGCTCATATAGATTTTGGACCGTCCACGTGCGTATCTTTGACTATAATGTTGAAAGCCGTCGGAGGACATTATTGTCCGGCGTGATTTTGTAAACCAGAATATATCTTGTTGGCATCTTGCCCACTGTGGGAGTGTTGTCATGCAACTTCAGCCAAACATTTCCACTAACACGTTCAGATTCCTGTGTGTGTGTGTGTGTGTGTGTGTGTGTGTGTGTGTGTGTGTGTGTGTGTGTGTGTGTGTGTGTGTGTGTGTGTGTGTGTGTGTGTGTGTGCGCGTTCCATGTCTGTGTGTGTACTCAGAGAGCCAGTAGTCCTCTTTTCATCAGTATGCATGGCCTCTCTCTCCCAGCCCTCGTTTGTTTTTAATGATAACTGGGCCCATGTATTGTTTACAAAGATGACAGTTCCATTTCCTTCTGATTTATAGCACCATGGCATTCAAGGAGATACTTATTACTTTAAATGCAGTATGCAGAGACAAGTCAACAAGAAAGCCAGGCTAGGGGAACATAAATTAGGGGTCATTCTTTACCTCCTCCTCCAACTCCAAGACAGCAGCATGGGTTTAGTGGTTTACGGGTCTAGACTGAATAGAGAGGGCTTCACCTATGAGGTCAGTTCTAGTCTGCCTCACAAATGGCACTCTATTCCCTATATAGTGCACTTAATGGGCTCTGGTCGAAAGTAGTGCACTATGTAGGGAATAGAGTGCCTTTTTAGGCTGTAGCCGGAGTCTCCTAGTCTGGCTCAGTTGTCTGGGAGAATGTAGTTCTGCCAAGGCTTGTCACTGGACGTGCCAGCTCTCACTCTGCTCTGCCCGACCCGAGGGTAGTGCTTTGTGTAGAGGTTGTGTTTGTTTTAGTGTGGGTGGGTGGGATACTCCCTCTGTTGATGACCGCTGGCGTCACACACACAAGCACACGCACACACACACGCACACGCACACACACACAAACACACACACACACAAACACACACACACACACAAATCAAACACAGCTCATAATCACTCTGCTTTATTTTTAGAGGCCAAACTTTTAAAAAGTGAAGTGAAGTTGTTTTTTAACAGTTACAGAGCCCTGTAGTGAGGATGGGAACCTGAGCAGGGTTGAGAGAGGTGGAGGAGGAGGAGAGGGAGGAGGAGGAGAGGGAGGTGGAGGAGGGTTGAGAGAGGTGGAGGAGGGTTGAGAGAGGTGGAGGAGGAGGAGAGGGAGAAGGAGGGTGTCATTGTTTTGACAGATTTAGTTACAGTAGCAACCAGATCAATTACTCAGCAGAGCCATGCATGGCTGCAGGATTAATGGTGCGCATGTCACATAAATCACGCCGTGGCGTGGAACCGCTAACCACTCCACCCAGATAGAGGAAACAGAACAGACAAGCGTAGAAACACATTAACACCAGCATTACAGTACTTCCCATCCGTTACTATTAGTAACCTTGAGATTTCACGGGGAGACGGGGGACAGGGAACACATTCAGTCACAAATAAATGTCCAGATTTGGGGGAGTAATACCAGAAACGACCACATTAGATCATCTGGAATGTCGATTTAGCGCTGAAGGACAGAAGTGCCTTTACCATCGACTGACTGGATGTGGGGACGGAGGGTTGAAAAAGGAGGGGTGTAGTTGCAGTGGAGAGGTGGAAACGATGCTATATATTAGAATCTCCAGAGAGCTGTCGACTCAGTCTTCTTTTTGCTCTCTCTCCCTCTCCTTCTCCCTCTCTCTCTCTCTCTCTCTCTCCTCTCGTTCTCTCCATCTCCCTATCTCCTCTCTCTCTCTCTCTCTCTCTCTCTCTCCCTCTCTCTCTCTCTCTATCCTTCTCTCTCTCCCTCTCTCTCCATCTCTTTATCTCCTCTCTATCTTGTCTCTCTCCCTCTCTCTGCATCTCTTTATCTCCATCTCCTCTCTTTCTCTCTCCCTCTGTCCTCTCGCTGCTTGTCTGTTTCACTCTCTATGTTCCCTGTAGCATGTTTTATTTTGGGGGGAAGTAAAGTATGTATATTGGTCTGTTTGTTGGTCTGGCTGGCTGCTTGTATATCTCTGGCACTCATGTTTCTCTCTCTCTCTCTCTCTCTCTCTCTCTCTCTGTCCTTCTGTCTGTTTCTAGCCTGTCTCTCTCTTTACTCAGTGTCAGACTGCTCCTGTGCCCTTCCTGCTCCAAATGCTAGTACAGCCTGCAGATGAAATCAAATATCCCAGTCAGGCTCCCGTCTTCAAATAGAGATCTGAGCTCTGAGCCAGAATGTCAAATTATTTCAGTCTGTCCCCTCTCTAGCTCTCGCTGTACCTCTCTGTACCTCTCTCGCTCTGTGCCTCTCTTTGTATGTCTCTCTTCCTCTCCCCCTCTCTCCATCTCTCCCACTCTCTCCATCTCTCCCTCCTACAGAACCATGTGCCCCATCATCTCAAGCAGGGCTTCAGAATGGGCCAAGGTTAAGTGAAGCCTTTCTGAGATTAAAATAATCACAGTTAATTATTAGTGAGATCTGGGCCAGGCAGCCAGCTTAGCCCCATCAAAGCAGACAGCAGGACGTGCAGCCATGTTGTGTGTGTGAGCTGAGGAGCAGAGAGGAGGGAGGGAGGGAGGCCATGTTGGAAGAGGCAGGAGATAGGGGACATGAAAGTAGGGGTGTGTGTCAGAGCATTGTACCCTGCTACATCAGCCAGATAAAGGAAGCTTAGCGCTACAGGTCTCCTAACCACCTCAACACAGTGAGAGGTAGGTAGATGGAGGGAGGAAAGGAGGGAAGGAGGTAGGGAGGGAGCCAGGCAAGGGCCAGAGGAGACGCATGAACAAGCCAGCTAACAAACATGTCATCATCACATCTCATTAAACATCTCATCATAGCATCTCATCATAACATCTCGTCTTAACATCTCATCATAACTCGGATGAGATGGATAGATAGAGAAGATAGAGATACATGTAGATAGAGATAGATATATAGATAGGTAGGTAGGTAGGTACAAAGCAGGCTGAGACAGAGAGACAGAAAGAGAGAGTCCAGGGGCAGCTGAGCTGTGTGATGGAGACAGTGGAGAACGGAACCGATGGGGCCCATGTTCATGTTGTGATGAGGCCCATGAACATGGGTCAACTCTAGGTTCATCTCTCTGTAGGTGATGGCTTTGTTATGGAAGGTTTGGGAATCGCTTCCTTTTAGGTGGTTATAGAATTTAGCGGCTCTTTTCTGGATTCTGATAATTAGCGGGTATCGGCCTAATTCTGCTCTGCATGCATTATTTGGTGTTCTACGTTGTACACAGAGGATATTTTTGCAGAATTCTGCGTGCAGTCTCAATTTGGTGTTTGTCCCATTTTGTGAAGTCTTGGTTGGTGAGCGGACCCCAGACCTCACAACCATAAAGGGCAATGGGCTCTATGACTGATTCAAGTATTTTTAGCCAAATCCTAATTGGTATGTTGAAATGTATGTTCCTTTTGATGGCATTGAATGCCCTTCTTGCCTTGTCTCTCAGATCATTCACAGCTTTGTGGAAGTTACCTGTGGCGCTGATGTTTAGGCCAAGGTATGTATAGTTTTTTGTGTGCTCTAGGGCAACAGTGTTTAGATGGAATTTGTATTTGTGGTCCTGGTGACTGGACCTTTTTTGGAACACCATTATTTTGGTCTTACTGAGATTTACTGCCAGGGCCCAGTTCTGACAGAATCTGTGCAGAAGATCTAGGTGCTGCTGTAGGCCCTCCTTGGTTGGTGACAGAAGCACCAGATCATCAGCAAACAGCAGACATTTTAACCACACACTTGTTGTTTGTGTACATGGATTTTATGTGTCGTATGTTTTCCCCCCAACACCACTTTCCATTAGTTTGTATAGCAGACCCTCATGCCAAATTGAGTCAAACGCTTTTTTGAAATCAACAAAGCATGAGAAGACTTTGCCTTTGTTTTGGTTTGTTTGGTTGTCAATTAGGGTGTGCAGGGTGAATACATGGTCTGTTGTACGGTAATTTGGTAAAAAGCCAATTTGACATTTGCTCAGTACATTGTTTTCATTGAGGAAATGTACGAGTCTGCTGTTAATGATAATGCAGAGGATTTTCCCAAGGTTACTGACGCATATTCCACGGTAGTTATTGGGGTCAGATTTGTCTCCACTTTTGTGGATTGGGGTGATCAGTCCTTGGTTCCAAATATTGGGGAAGATGCCAGAGCTAAGGAGCTGTATATTTGATCCTTTCATTGAGGATACCATCAACACCCACAGGCCTTTTTGGGTTGGAGGGTTTTTATTTTGTCCTGTAACTCGTTCAAGGTAATTGGAGAATCCAGTGGGTTCTGGGAGTCTTTAATAGTTGATTCTAAGATCTGTATTTGATCATGTATATGTTTTTGCTCTTTATTATTTGTTATAGAGCCAAAAAGAATGGAGAAGTGGTTTACCCATACATCTCCATTTTGGATAGATAATTATTCGTGTTGTTGTTTGTTTAGTGTTTTCCAATTTTCCCAGAAGTGGTTAGAGTCTATGGATTCTTCAATTAAACCTCAATTAAACCTTCAATTAAACCTCTCTCTCTCTCTGTCTCTCTCTATGACTTCACATGCATGTGTTTGTTTGAACCTTCTACATGACTGTGTATGTGAACTTGAGTGTACGTAACTGCAATGTACATGGTAGAGGGGCAAATGTGAAGCATACGCACTAAATACAGCCATATTGACAGTTAAGACAGTTAAGAAACCAGAGGATCCCACCCCCTCCATCTGGCCTCCCTCCCTCCCTCCCTCCCTCCCACACACACACACACACACACACACACACACACACACACACACACACACTGATGATGTGAATTATGTTTGTTCTCTTATTACAAGGGGGGGTTCCAGGAACCTTAGGGGTCCAACTTACAAAAAACATCCCCCAGCAGCAGAGAAGGAAATGACTTCTGATGCAGGATGCCCTCCCTGGCCTCTTGTGCTCCGGACCCTCCACCCTCCTCTGCCCTCCTCCTCCGCCCGCCGCCCCCCTCCTCCGCCCGCCGCCCCCCTGTAGCCTGCTGCGTTTGTGTAGCAAAGATTAAGCTGCTCTGACGAAGCTGTGTTTACAAATATGCAGGCAGAGAAACAGGCCAAGCGGTGCTGAATAGGAATAGAATACAAATTGCTTTTTTATCTCTCCCAGGGCCAGGGCAAGAGAAAATGTGTTTGCGATTGTTGCTTCTCCGCCTGTGAAGGATAAAGCCTGGGCACTTGCTTTAGACTCGCTGTTAGCATTCATCCTAGCCTCTCTCCTTCTCTCTTTCTCTTCCTCTTCTCACACTCTCCTCTCCTCCACCTCTTCTTCTCCTCCTCCTGGTCTCCACACTCTCCCCCTCCCTAGCTCGCTCTGCCCTGGTAGGTTTTTTTCTTGCTGTTTCCTTGGTAATCAACTCTCCTCCTCTCCTCCCTTCATGTCTCCCTAACGTACACTCTTCCTGCTTCTATATGTGTGCTTCTCCCTCCATCTCCCTCCCTCAATCATTTTCTCCACCCTCTCCCCCTTCCTGATGCTATAAGCTGAACCTCTCATATTCCTCCTCCTCTCCCTCTACCGTATCTGTCTCCCTATCTCCTCTTCCTCTCTCTTTTACTCCCTCCCTCCCTCTCACCCTCCTCTCCTCCTTTCTCTCTGTAGGTCTTGCTATGATTTACAGTCTCTTCCAGCCCCTCCATGCTCACACAAGAGCTACTGGAAATGTACAATGGCTATAGATCACAGTGGGGTGTGTGGGAGAGGGGTACAGTCTGTGAGCGTGTACTAATCTCCCCTAACAGAACTGCGCAGCTTTACACATTTGGGCTATCTCTTACAATTAGGCAACAACATGGCCGCCCGGCCTGGCAGCGCCACCGCAATGGAACGGAGGTGGGAGGCTGTGATGTCACGGGCCAGTGATGTCATTGGTGTGTGTGTGTGTGTGTGTGTGTTAGAGGGGAACAGAGCAGAGGGCTGCTGTCTCTACTCTCATTCATTCAGAGGACATTCTCTCTCCCCTTTTCTTTTCCACCCGGTGGCACTTTTATCCTTACCTCAGCTCTCACAGGAAGGTTAATGGCCGGTCGCACAGACTCCAACAACGCCATTTATGTTTATTAAGCACCGCGCAGACTCCTGAACTGACTGACTCTATGCCTTATTCCTTGACGTCTAATTTGAATATGGAGGGCGAGGCTTCATTCATTATGTTGTGACTATGAGCCCAGCTAATTTAGCCAATGTCGCGGAAAGCACATAAAACACCCGACTTACATTTCTTGTGGGACCTGAGCTTTTTTTGCATAGCAGATCTACAAATCACATCACCCTGTGGCATTCTCATTCTCTCTCAGTCAGATGAATGAGTTGGTATTTCTCTCACTTCTCTCCCTCCGTGAGTGCACTAGATGGGCTGTGAGATCAAAGGTGGATCCATATATACGTCTACAGTAGGAAGGCATGGATATTCCATTGGCTCTCCTCCATCACTGCATTTGGGTTTGACTAAGCACTATAGCCATGGAGTTTAGGGACCAGTAAGTATTCTCCTTTGACTCAGCTGTTTCCACCCGTCAGCTAAGGACAGCTCAGAGTTGACCCTTGACCTGCTGCCTTTTAACTGCGTCCCAAATGTGGATGCTGAGTGGGTATGTATGTAGATATACCTGCCCACTATCACAGGACCCAAACACCCTCTTCCTTATCACCTACCTCTAGGCTGACCTCTAGATTTCCTGTCCAGAATGTTAAAACACCTTGAGCCCAAAGGAGTAATGAGTATTTGTTTGCATTAGACGGATAGAGTCCAAAGCTTCATTCCATTAAAGAGGGTAATGGAGGCAATCAGGGTGTCCTGCCTGGCGGTGTCCCAAATGGCACCCTATTCCCGCTGTAGCCCTATGGGCCCTGGTCAAATGTAGTGCGCTGTTTAGGGAGTATGGTTGCCAGGAAATCTAGAGGTCAGCCTAGAGGTAGGTGATAAGGAAGAGGGTGTTTGGGTCCTGTGATAGTGGGCATGTACCACAATACATCTACATACATACCCACTCAGCATCCACTTACCTATATACATGATGTGTACTTAACTGTGATCCACTTATCTAGATTCATTCCATTCAGCCTTACTTAGTGGCACAACAGTGGTCCAGTTTAATATCGCAGCACTTTATGTCACTCTGGCGACAAACACACACACACACACACACACACACACACACACACACACACACATCGTCACAGTCACTGGCCCATTTCCCTATGGCATTTACCATTAGGCCAGTAGGAAATCAGGTAGTGGAATAGAGTTTGAGAGAAAAGAGAAAAGGAGGAGGACAATGAGGAGTAGGAAGATGGAGGAGAAGGCTGGTTTATTAGTGCTACTAGGTTGGCCACCGTCCACACAGTGAGCCAGTGTGCAGTCTGAGGCATCAGGAGCTGATAGGGGAGCAGAGGAGGGCTTAACAGTTTACTGCTAAAAGGATGTGTTCTCCGTCCGTAGGTTGGCATTAATGTGCTACTGATTGCCCGTCATAGGCTGCATGGGGTCAAGGACGGCCTTGTGAAAGAGCCCTCTTGTTAAGAAACACACGTACAGACAGAGTTACAGAGAGAGAGAGAGAGAGAGTTGGGGAGGTAAACACAGCAGTCATGATGTAAGGAGTTTGAAAGGAGTTTGTATTTCTTTATGTGAGCTGCCACCTCTTGATATTTTCCAACACTCTGTTGACAGTAGAATAGAGCAGGGAGAGTCAAGGTTCCTCTCAGAAATGCTTTCAGGAAACCTACGTGCCTACGGTCAAAACAGTCCATCTAAGTTGGTTGGTTCTGTTGTAGAAGAGTATTCTATAAAAGCTATGCAGTATGTATGTATGTATGTATGTATGTATGTATGTATGTATGTATGAATGTATGTATGTATGTATGTATGTGTGTGTGTGTGTGTTAAACAGTGATGTAAATGTTCATGTGAAGCCAGTCTAACTCAGTGATAGAGGTTAGGGTGTAGCTAGTGTAAAGCATGTACCAACATCTCTCCTAGTGATGCCAGTGGACCAATCAATGAAAAGCACACACACACACACACACGTGTGCATACATACTCTCGTTCTCACTCGCTCTCTCTGTCTTTCTCTCTCACTCTCAATCACTCTCACACACTCTCTCTGTCTTTCTCTCTCGTTCTCGATCACTCTCACTCACTCTCTCTGTCTCTCTCTCTCACTCGCTTGTGCTCTCTCTGTCTCTCTCTTTCTCGCTCTCTCTCTGTCTCTTTCTCTCCTTCTCGCTCTCTCTCTCTCTCTCTCTCTCTTTCTCTCGCTCTCTTTCTCTCTCTCTCTCTCTCTCTCTCTCTCTCTCTCTCTCTCTCTCTCTCTCTCTCTCTCTCAATTCAATTCAATTCAATTCAAGGGCTTTATTGGCATGGGAAACGTGTTAACATTGCCAAAGCAAGTGAGGTAGACAACATACAAAGTGAATATATAAAGTGAAAAACAACAAACATTAATAGTAAACATTACACATACAGAGGTTTCAAAACAGTAAAGACATTACAAATGTCATATTATATATATATACAGTGTTTTAACAATGTACAAATGGTTAAAGGACACAATATAAAATAAATAAGCATAAATATGGGTTGTATTTACAATGGTGTGTGTTCTTCACTGGTTGCCCTTTTCTTGTGGCAACAGGTCACAAATCTTGCTGCTGTGATGGCACACTATGGAATTTCACCCAGTAGATATGGGAGTTTTTCAAAATTGGATTTGTTTTCGAATTCTTTGTGGATCTGTGTAATCTAAGGGAAATATGTCTCTCTAATATGGTCATACATTGGGCAGGAGGTTAGGAAGTGCAGCTCAGTTTCCACCTAATTTTGTGGGCAGTGAGCACATAGCCTGTCTTCTCTTGAGAGCCATGTCTGCCTACGGCGGCCTTTCTCAATAGCAAGGCTATGCTCACTGAGTCTGTACATAGTCAAAGCTTTCCTTAATTTTGGGTCAGTCACAGTGGTCAGGTATTCTGCCGCTGTGTACTCTCTGTGTAGGGCCAAATAGCATTCTAGTTTGCTCTGTTTTTTTGTAAATTCTTTCCAATGTGTTAAGTAATTATCTTTTTGTTTTCTCATGATTTTGTTGGGTCTAATAGTGTTGTTGTCCTGGGGCTCTGTAGGGTGTGTTTGTGTTTGTGAACAGAGCCCCAGGACCAGCTCTCTCCCTCTCTCTCTCTCTCTCTCTCCCTCCCTCCTCTCTCCCTCGCTCTCTCTCGCTCTCTCTCTCTCCCTCCCCCCTCTCTCCCTCGCTCTCTCTCGCTCTCTCTCTCTCCCTCCCCCCACTCTCCCTCGCTCTCGCTCTCTCTCTCTCTCTCTCTCTCTCTCTCTCTCTCTCTCTTCCCCCTCTCTCCCTCGCTCTCTCTCTCCCTCCCCCCTCTCTCCCTCGCTCTCGCTATCTCTCTCTCTCTCTTTCAAAGACACACAATGTTTTGTTTTTACTGTCTCTGCTGTCCCTCTGGGATCATCAGCTCAGCTGATGTATTTGACATGTGGCCTCCCTTGGGACGTGGTCCATTTCCGTGTGTGTGAGAGAGTGTGCTTGTCTCTGTGTATGTGTGCCTCAGCATGTGTGTCTGTGTTTGTGGTGTGTGTATATGCGTTTGTGCGTCCATGTGTGTGCCCCACACATCCCCACACAGCCCCACACAGCCCCACCCATCCCCACACATCCCCACACAGCCCCACCCATCCCCACACAGCCCCACACATCCCCACAGATCCCCACACAGCCCCAAACATCCCCACACAGCCCCACAAAGCACCACACAGCCCCACACATCCCCACACAACCCCACACAGCCCCACACATCCGCGCACAGTACCAAACAGTCCCACACATCCCCACACAGCCCCACCCATCCCCACACAGCCCCACACAACCCCACATATCCCCACCCAACCCCACACATCCCCACAGATCCCCACACAGACCCAAACATCCCCACACAGCCCCACAAAGCCCCACACAGCCCCACACATCCCCACACAACCCCACACAGCCCCACACATCCACACACAGTACCAAACAGCCCCACACATCCCCACACAGCCCCACCCATCCCCACACATCCCCACACAACCCCACAAAGCACCACAAAGCACCACACATCCCCACACAGCCCCACCCATCCCCACACATCCCCACACAACCCCACAAAGCACCACAAAGCACCACACATCCCCACACAGCCCCACACAACCCCACAAAGCACCACACATCCCCACACAGCCCCACACATCCCCACAAAGCACCACACATCCCCACACAGCCCCACATATCCCCACACAGCCCCACCCATCCCCACACATCCCCACACAACCCCACACATCCCCACCCATCCCCACACAACCCCACAAAGCACCACAAAGCACCACACATCCCCACACAGCCCCACACAACCCCACAAAGCACCACACATCCCCACACAGCCCCACACATCCCCACAAAGCACCACACAGCCCCACATATCCCCACACAGCCCCACCCATCCCCACATATCCCCACCCAACCCCACACATCCCCACAGATCCCCACACAGACCCAAACATCCCCACACAGCCCCACAAAGCCCCACACAGCCCCACACATCCCCACACAACCCCACACAGCCCCACACATCCACACACAGTACCAAACAGCCCCACACATCCCCACACAGCCCCACCCATCCCCACACATCCCCACACAACCCCACAAAGCACCACAAAGCACCACACATCCCCACACAGCCCCACCCATCCCCACACATCCCCACACAACCCCACAAAGCACCACAAAGCACCACACATCCCCACACAGCCCCACACAACCCCACAAAGCACCACACATCCCCACACAGCCCCACACATCCCCACAAAGCACCACACATCCCCACACAGCCCCACATATCCCCACACAGCCCCACCCATCCCCACACATCCCCACACAACCCCACACATCCCCACCCATCCCCACACAACCCCACAAAGCACCACAAAGCACCACACATCCCCACACAGCCCCACACAACCCCACAAAGCACCACACATCCCCACACAGCCCCACACATCCCCACAAAGCACCACACAGCCCCACATATCCCCACACAGCCCCACCCATCCCCACACATCCCCACACAACCCCACACATCCCCACCCATCCCCACACAACCCCACAAAGCACCACAAAGCACCACACATCCCCACAAAGCACCACACATCCCCACACAGCCCCACATATATCCACACAGCCCCACCCATCCCCACACATCCCCACATATCCCCACACAACCCCACACATCCCCACACAACCCCACACATCCCCACCCATCCCCACACATCCCCACACAGCCCCACACATCCCCACATATCCCCACACAGCCCCACAAAGCACCACACAGCCCCACACATCCCCACACAGCCTCACACATCCCCACACAGCCTCACACATCCACACACAGCCTCACAAATCCCCACACAGCCTCACACATCCCCACACATCCCCTGCCTGTCTGTGTCTGCTTTAACCTTGGCCAGTGGGCTGGAGGAGAGGGAGAGTCATTTGAACCTTAAAAACCTGCTGATTAAAGCTAGTTTGGTGGAATTCGATTCCACTTAATGCCTTTGGCCCTGAGCCCGGCCGCTTGGCATTAGCATCAACAGACACTGTGTCTTCAGTCAGGGAGACAAACGTGCATAGGCTCACCCGCACCCTCCTCCTCCCTTCCCCGGTCCTGTCTCGTGCACGAGCAGGGCTATAAATTCCCTGCACCCCTCTCTGTCTCTCACTCTCTCTCTCTTTCTCTCTCACTCTCTCTCTTCTCTCTCACTCTCTGCTGCCCACTCTCTCCTCTTCTCTTTCTCTGTCCCACATTCCCTAACTCTTTTCATCTTCATCCTCGTCCATTCGAACCATGACAAAGTGTGAATTTAATTCATACAAATTGCAATTATCCAAGGTCAAGGTCATATCAAAATATTTTTTTATCCTGCTCTCTCCTTTTCACCTCTCTATCTCCCTCCCCACTCTCTCCCTCTCTCTCTCTCTCTCTCTCTCCCTCCCCCCTCTCTCCCTCCCCCTCGCTCTCCCTCGCTCTCCCTCGCTCTCTCTCTCTCTCTCCCTCCCCCCTCTCTCCCTCGCTCTCTCTCTCTCTCTCTCTCCCTCGCTCTCTCTCTCCCTCGCTCGCTCTCGCTCTCTCTCCCTCCCCCTCTCTCCCTCGCTCTCTCTCTCTCTCTCTCTCTCCCTCCCCCCTCTCTCCCTCTCTCTCTATCTCTCTCTCTCTCTCCCTCCCCCCTCTCTCCCTCCCTCGCTCTCTCTCTCTCTCTCTCCCTCCCCCCTCGCTCCCTCTCTCTCGCTCGCTCTCTCTCTCTCCCTCTCTCTCTCTCTCCCTCTCTCTCTCTCTCTCTCTCTCTCTCTCTCTCTCTCTCTCTCTCTCTGTGGAGATTTTGGGGTTTCTTTTTTATATCCAACCCAGGCTTGCCAATTCATTTAGTCCTCCATTAATTTATGACTGATTCAGGCCTAGAAGCAGGGCGTAGTGTATGTATTTGAGAGGACTGTGGAGATACATCAAATCCCTTTTTAATTTATAATCTATAATGCCTTATCCACTGCAGATGAATTCTTCAAGTGTATTGGTAGCTAGCAATACAGTAGCCTCAGGAAAGTGTTTGTTAGAAATGAAAGTATGCAATTTAGGCTTAGTAATGTTTTCCATAGTAATGTTCTCCATAGTAATGTTTTCCATTGTAATGTTTTCCAGAGTAATGTTTTCCATTGTAATGTTTTCCAGAGTAATGTTCTCCAGAATAATGTTCTCCATAGTACTGTTCTCCAGAGTAATGTTTTCCATTGTAATGTTTTCCAGAGTAATGTTTTCCATAGTAATGTTCTCCATAGTAATGTTCTCCATAGTAATGTTCTCCATAGTAATGTTCTCCATAGTAATGTTTTCCATAGTAATGTTTTCCATAGTAATGTTCTCCATAGTAATGTTTTCCAGAGTAATGTTCTCCATAGTAATGTTTTCCATAGTACTGTTCTCCATAGTAATGTTTTCCATTGTAATGTTCTCCAGAGTAATGTTCTCCAGAGTAATGTTTTCCATAGTAATGTTTTCCATAGTAATGTTCTCCATAGTAATGTTTTCCATTGTAATGTTCTCCAGAGTAATGTTCTCCAGAGTAATGTTCTCCAGAGTAATGTTTTCCATAGTAATGTTCTCCATAGTAATGTTCTCCATAGTAATGTTTTCCATAGTAATGTTCTCCAGAGTAATGTTCTCCAGAGTAATGTTTTCCATAGTAATATTTTCCATATACAGACAATAGGTAACGTTCTGATTTACTGTAGCGCTGTATTCCTCTCCCAATCCCAACATGTGGAGAGAGATATAGTGGGCCGTCTGGGCACTCAGCCACACACAGACACTTCAGCTAATTAGATTCTGGCCAAACCATAGAGCATATCTGGCAGTAACACAGAAGGAACACAAGTGAAACAGGACAGCATTCCAGTATTGGTGAGAATGAGCTCATCGCCCTAAATACAAGTGGCACTTTCACCGGTGACTCATCCTGTCATGTCTGTACGGGGCCCAAGAGTCTTTAGCTGATCAATAGTCATCATGGATGCTGTCAATGGAAAGGGCCTGGCTGAATCCTGCATGCTATGTGAATCTCTGTTGAGGATAGTTTGGATTGTCTTTTGGACAGGGTAGGGCTTGATATTAGTCTTATTGACAGATGCCTGAATGTTGCTCTATTTGTGCTGTGGAGCCCCGGGCTGAATCACCTGCCCCGGGCGTGCATACACACACACTGTGATAAACATGCACGCACACGCACAAATACACAGGGGCATACGTACGCACACACACACTCGCACACACAAACACTGCATCCAGCCCTGCTGCTAGCTGATACACGGCACCAGTAATACAGCAGTCAGAGTGGAGTGGTTTGAGGTGCTGGATGGCCATGTTAACAACTGTGTAGAAGCAGGGGGCAGCAGGTCACTCAATACAATGACAGACAGAACAGATACAGCAGCAGGAGATATCTGAGAGATCATACTGGCCTGGGAAATGGAAGCAGACTAGCATGAATCAATGGCAAATCAGTATATACAAGAGAAGGTTGAAATGGGGAGGAGGGAAGGAGAGGAGTTATACTGTACATCAGGGCTGTCCAACCCTCTTCCTGGAGATCTACTGTCCTGTATGTTTTCAGTCCAACCCTCTTCCTGGAGATCTACTGTCCTGTAGGTCTTCAGTCCAACCCTCTTCCTGGAGATCTACTGTCCTGTAGGTTTTCAGTCCAACCCTCTTCCTGGAGATCTACTGTCCTGTAGGTCTTCAGTCCAACCCTCTTCCTGGAGATCTACTGTCCTGTAGGTCTTCAGTCCAACCCTCTTCCTGGAGATCTACTGTCCTGTAGGTCTTCAGTCCAACCCTCTTCCTGGAGATCTACTGTCCTGTAGGTCTTCAGTCCAACCCTCTTCCTGGAGATCTACTGTCCTGTAGGTTTTCAGTCCAACCCTCTTCCTGGAGATCTCCTGTCCTGTAGGTTTTCAGTCCAACCCTCTTCCTGGAGATCTACTGTCCTGTAGGTCTTCAGTCCAACCCTCTTCCTGGAGATCTACTGTCCTGTAGGTTTTCAGTCCAACCCCTTTCCTGGAGATCTACTGTCCTGTAGGTTTTCAGTCCACCCTGTATCCTGGAGATCTACTGTCCTGTAGGTCTTCAGTCCAACCCTCTTCCTGGAGATCTACTGTCCTGTAGGTCTTCAGTCCAACCCTCTTCCTGAAGATCTACTGTCCTGTAGGTCTTCAGTCCAACCCTATTCATGGAGATCTACTGTCCTGTAGGTCTTCAGTCCAACCCTCTTCCTGGAGATCTACTGTCCTGTAGGTTTTCAGTCCAACCCCTTTCCTGGAGATCTACTGTCCTGTAGGTTTTCAGTCCACCCTGTATCCTGGAGATCTACTGTCCTCTAGGTCTTCAGTCCAACCCTCTTCCTGGAGATCTACTGTCCTGTAGGTTTTCAGTCCAACCCTCTTCCTGGAGATCTACTGTCCTGTAGGTTTTCAGTCCAACCTGTATCCTGGAGATCTACTGTCCTGTAGGTCTTCAGTCCAACCCTCTTCTTGGAGATCTACTGTCCTGTACGTTTTCAGTCCAACAATCTTCCTGGAGATCTACTGTCCTGTAGGTCTTCAGTCCAACCCTCTTCCTGAAGATCTACTGTCCTGTAGGTCTTCAGTCCAACCCTCTTCATGGAGATCTACTGTCCTGTAGGTCTTCAGTCCAACCCTCTTCCTGGAGATCTACTGTCCTGTAGGTCTTCAGTCCAACCCTTTTCATGGAGATCTACTGTCCTGTAGGTCTTCAGTCCAACCCTCTTCCTGGAGATCTACTGTCCTGTAGGTCTTCAGTCCAACCCTCTTCCTGGAGATCTACTGTCCTGTAGGTTTTCAGTCCAACCCGTTTCCTGGAGATCTACTGTCCTGTAGGTTTTCAGTCCAACCTGTATCCTGGAGATCTACTGTCCTGTAGGTCTTCAGTCCAACCCTCTTCCTGGAGATCTACTGTCCTGTAGGTTTTCAGTCCAACCCGTTTCCTGGAGATCTACTGTCCTGTAGGTTTTCAGTCCAACCCTCTTCCTGGAGATCTACTGTCCTGTAGGTTTTCAGTCCAACCCGTTTCCTGGAGATCTACTGTCCTGTAGGTTTTCGGTCCAACCCTCTTCCTGGAGATCTACTGTCCTGTAGGTTTTCAGTCCAACCCGTTTCCTGGAGATCTACTGTCCTGTAGGTTTTCAGTCCAACCCTCTTCCTGGAGATCTACTGTCCTGTAGGTTTTCAGTCCAACCCTCTTCCTGGAGATCTACTGTCCTGTAGGTTTTCAGTCAAACCCGTTTCCTGGAGATCTACTGTCCTGTAGGTTTTCAGTCCAATCCTCTTCCTGGAGATCTACTGTCCTGTAGGTCTTCAGTCCAACCCTCTTCCTGGAGATCTACTGTCCTGTAGAGAATATAGAGAGTATAGAGAAGAAATAGCAGTGGAGGAGAGAGTTGGCCTAATGATTCCAGAGCTGGCTGAGAGTGCCGGTGTGCTCAGACTGTCAGACAGACATATAGACAGACGCATGGCAGGGCTCAGACAGTAAGACGTTGCTGTCGTCACGCTGGAGAAAACAGCAAATTGGCAACATAAATAAGGTGTCACGGTCTGATTAAGAGATGCCTTCACAGTTCACACGTCATTATGATCTAATGAGAGAGTTTCCCCTTTTCCTCACTCTCCTCTCTATTTCTCTCTATATATTTCTCTCTATCTCTATCTCTCTCTGTCTCTCTCTTTCTCTAGCTCTCTCTCTGTCTCTCTCTTTCTCTATCTCTCTCTCTGTCTCTCTCTTTCTCTAGCTCTCTCTCTGTCTCTCTCTTTCTCTATCTCTCTCTCTGTCTCTCTCTTTCTCTCTATCTCTCTGTCTCTCGCTTTCTCTATCTCTCTCTCTGTCTCTCTCTTTCTCTATCTCTCTCTCTGTCTCTCTCTTTCTCTCACTCTATCTCTCTGTCTCTCTCTCTCTTTCTCTCTATCTCTGTCTCTCTGTCTCTCTATCTCTCTATCGCTATGTCTCTCTGTCTCTCTCTATCTCTCTGTCTCTCTCTCTCTCTCTCTCTCTATTTCTCTCTGTCTCTCTCTATCTCTCTATCACTATTTCTCTCTCTATTTCTCTCTCTTTCTCTCTCTCGCTTTCTCTCTATTTCTCTCTCTATTTCTCTTTCTATTTCTCTCTCTATTTCTCTCTCTCTCTCTCTCGTTCTCTCTCTATTTCTCTCTCTCTCTCTCTCTCTCTCTCTCTCTCTCTCTCTCTCTCTGCCAACCTTGCCCCGCTCCTCTTTTTGCCGTTCCTCGCCTCACGTCTCTCGTCCTCCATGATGGATGGGTCTGAGTGACACGTTGCCTGGGCGACAGGCTCGGACAGGAACCTGGGCTGTCAGATCATGTGACGGCTGGTGGCCCTGCTGGCTGTTATGTCTGAGTACTTTATTTAAGCATGCTCTGGTCTGGACTGCTCTGGACTGGACTGGACTGCGCTGGACTGGTCTGGACTGGACTGCTCTGGACTGTTTTGGACTGGTCTGGACTGCTCTGGACTGGTCTGGACTGCTCTGGACTGGTCTGGACTGGACTGGTCTGGTCTGGACTGGTCTGGACTGCTCTGGACTGCTCTGGACTGCTCTGTTCTGGTCTGGGGAGCTGGGTGTGTGTTTGGTTATGTCCCAAAAGGCACTTTATTCCCTATATGGGCCCTGATCAAAAGTAGCACACTATAGGGAACACAGTGTCATTTAGGATACACCCTTTGTGTCTGTCTGTCTGTCTGTCTGTCTGTCTGTGACCCATTGGTCCTCATTGAACTCTGCCCCCACCTCTGCTCCGACTCACAATGGAGGGAACATGTTCAGGGCAGGGAGCAATGCCACCTCATTCAACCAGGTGACCGTTCTGTTGCCGTAGCGGTGTTTTTTTGAGTGACATCTCCCAAATGAATTTGCTTCATCGGTGTTTGACTTTGGAGGGCGTCCGTGGTTGTAACTCTTATTGTGTCCTGACTACAATGACACGGAGTGAATACATTATAGCCACGGTGCTTGTAAATGATTTTCAACAGTGGTGTGTTGTCTCATGTTCTATCGTTACTCTGTTGCACCTTCAGTACAAAGTAGCAGAAATCTGCCAGTGAGTGTCAGGAGAGAGGAAATGTACACACTGAGAAACTGTGTGTGTGTGTGTGTGTGTGTGTGTGTGTGTGTGTGTGTGTGTGTGTGTGTGTGTGTGTGTGTGCGTGCGTGCGTGCATGCGTGTGTGTGTTCGGTATGTGTTTTTGTCAGCAAGTGCGTGTGCTTGCGTGTCACTATGTGTGTGCGTGTGTAATTCTGGTTGAAATGCTGGCCCAGTGATGTGCTGTCATCTGTCACAGCCCGAAGACAGCAAATAATGGCTCTGCTGCTGTCACTTTGTCACCAAGCCGCTCAGCCTGGAGAGAGACTCACAAACACTGGTAAATGATATGGGTCTTGAATTACTGATAAGCACTTGGAGTGTACTGAGCTCTGTCTGTAGGCGTGCTTTGTCTGACAGTGTGTGTGAATGAGTGTAAGTGTGTACATGTATGTGTGAAAATGAGACTGAGTGTCTATAACTGTGTGTTTATAACTGTGTGTCTATAACTGTGTCTATAACTGTGTGTCTATAACTGTCCATTGCCAGACAGGAGTAATGGATGACAGAGCAGTGGTAGTGGGTGGAGGTATGTGTTCTATTCCAGACAGAAGTAATGGATGACAGAGCAGTGGTAGTGAGTGGAGGTATGCGTTCTATTCCAGACAGAATCAATGTATGACAGAGCAGTGGTAGTGGGTGGAGGTATGCGTTCTATTCCAGACAGTAGTAATGGATGACAGAGCAGTGGTAGTGAGTGGAGGCATGCATTCTATTCCAGACAGGAGTAATGTATGACAGAGCAGTGGTAGTGGGTGGAGGTATGCGTTCTATTCCAGACCGAAGTAATGTATGACAGAGCAGTGGTAGTGAGTGGGTGGAGGTATGCGTTCTATTCCAGACAGAAGTAATGTATGACAGAGCAGTGGTAGTGGGTGGAGGTATGCGTTCTATTCCAGACAGAAGTAATGTATGACAGAGCAGTGGTAGTGGGTGGAGGTATGCGTTCTATTCCAGACAGTAGTAATGGATGACAGAGCAGTGGTAGTGAGTGGAGGCATGCATTCTATTCCAGACAGGAGTAATGTATGACAGAGCAGTGGTAGTGGGTGGAGGTATGCGTTCTATTCCAGACCGAAGTAATGTATGACAGAGCAGTGGTAGTGAGTGGGTGGAGGTATGCGTTCTATTCCAGACAGAAGTAATGTATGACAGAGCAGTGGTAGTGGGTGGAGGTATGCGTTCTATTCCAGACAGAAGTAATGTATGACAGAGCAGTGGTAGTGAGTGGAGGCATGCGTTCTATTCCAGACAGGAGTAATGTATGACAGAGCAGTGGTAGTGGGTGGAGGCATGCGTTCTATTCCAGACAGAAGTAATGGATGACAGAGCAGTGGGAGTGGGTGGAGGTATGCGTTCTATTCCAGACAGGAGTAATGTATGACAGAGCAGTGGGAGTGGGTGGAGGTATGCATTCTGTTGCAGACAGAAGTAATGGATGGTATTACAGTGTAACAATGAGACCAGATGGAAGTCCACATCACATGTCACGTGGTGCTCTGTAGCGCTGGTATTATCACTAAATGGCTGCTTTGTGTTGTAGACAATTGGAACACCCGGTGACTATTTGATCTATTGTATCATGCTTGTCTATGTGTGTTTGTTTATGTGTGTGTGTTTGCTCATGTGAGTGTGTCTATGTGTGTGCTGTGTTTGTGCTCTCATTACTGTGTGTGTTTATGCGTATGTTAAGATGTGTGATGGTCTTTCCACACCCAGCCCGGTGTCTGTGGCACTGCTGTGGTACGTTGGTATAATTAATCAGACTGTTTGATGTTTGCAAATGAGTGTTAATCCAGACTCAGTTCCTCTGCAGGCCCTACTCTTTAGAACTGGTGTTAATCCAGACTCAGTTCCTCTGCAGGCCCTACTCTTTAGAACTGGTGTTAATCCAGACTCAGTTCCTCTGCAGGCCCTACTCTTTAGAACGGGTTTTTAGTTTAACTAGACCAAAACATAGAGACACATACATCCTCACACCACTCACCTCCT